>NC_041392.1:166236920-166256298 GCF_002162155.2 Triticum dicoccoides
ACGAGATGGGCTCGGGGGGCCCGCGATGGGCGGCGGCGGGCCTGGCGCGGAGGCGACGCAGGGGGGCGCTGGCCCGGGCGATGTGGCGGCGCCCGATTGGCTGAGAGCGGCGGCGGGGTGACGTGGCAGCTCCGGATAGGTCCTGGTGAGGTGGCCGGCAGAGCGGACATGTCCGGCGCGGCGCGGACGCGTCCGGATGCGCGGTGGAGGAAGAAGACTAGGGTTAGACCGCGAATTTCGGGGGGAGGGACATATTTATAGGTAGAGGGAGCTAGGAGATTCCAAATGAGGTGCGGTTTTCGGCCACGCGATCGTGATCGAACGACCGAGATGATGGAGAGGGTTTTGGTGGGTTTTGGGCCAAACTGGAAGGGTGTTGGGCTGCAACACTCACGAGGCCTTATCGATCCCTTGGTTAACCATTGGGGTATCAAACAAAGTCCAAATGGTACGAAACTTGATAGGCGGTCTACCGGTAGTAAACCAAGGCCGCTTGGCAAGTCTCGGTCCAATCTGGAAATGTTTAATCCCCACACACGAGAGAAAGGTAGAAATGACCACCGGAGGAGAACGGAGCGCCGGAATGCAAAACGGACAACGGGGAAAATGCTCGGATGCATGAGCCGAACATGTATGCAAATGAAATGCGCATGATGACATGATATGCAATGCATGGCACGCAAGCAATGACAACGCAACAACAGCAAATAACTGGAGGACACCTGGCACATTGGTCTCGGGGCGTTACAAGGATGGAGGAGCAAGCCCTCCTGAGAGAGAGGCAGATGGAGAAATGGAGGATGATAATTACATGCCCCCCTCTGAAGATGAGGCAAGCCTCAGCGACGACGAATTCGTCGTGCCAGAGAATCCTGTCGAACAAGAGCGCTTCAAATGCCGGCTTATAGCCACGGCAAATAGCCATAAGAAAAAGCAGCAGCAGCTTCAAGCTGATCAAGATCTGCTAGCTGACAGATGGACTGAAGTCCTCGCGGCCGAGGAATATAAACTCGAGCGCCCCTCCAAGAGTTACCCAAAATACAGGTTACTACCCGACTGGAGGAAGAAGCATATGACGCGGCTGATCGGCCACCTCGTGGCCGCGATAGAGAGGCATTCCAGCCAAAAACTCAGCCCGCACCCCGACGCCATTCAAATAAAAAGGCATGGGGAGATACGCCAGACCTACGAGACATATTGGAGGACAAAGCAAAGCATGCAAGATCGATCTACGGATCATGGGGGCGCGCCACTATGCGAGACGATAAACGTCACGCCGGATACAGTAAAAGTAAATCCGGTCGGGCCGAACACAACGGGCAAGACCCATTCGAGCGGCGTCGCGATATAGCCCAATACAGAGGTGCCGCACACCCCTTATGCTTCACAGACGAACTAATGGATCATCAAATCCCAGAAGGTTTCAAACCTATAAATATTGAATCATACGACAGCACAACAGATCCCGCAGTATGGATCGAGGATTTCCTCCTCCACATCCACATGGCCCACGGTGATGACGTACACGCCATCAAATACCTCCCACTAAAGCTCAAGGGACCAGCGCGGCATTGGCTTAACAGCTTGCCAGGAGAGTCCATCAGCTGTTGGGAAGATCTGGAAGCCGCATTCCTTGACAACTTTCAGGACACTTATGTGCGGCCACCAGATGCCGATGACTTGAGCCACATAATTTAGCAGCCAGAAGAATCGGCCAGGCAATTCTGGACTCGGTCCCTAACAAAGAAAAATCAAATTGTCGACTGTCTGGATGCAGAGGCCCTAGCGGCTTTCAAACACAACATCCGCGACGAATGGCTAGCCCGGCACCTTGGTCAGGAAAAGCCGAAATCATTGGCAGCCCTCACGACACTCATGACCCGCTTTTGTGCGGGAGAAGACAGCTGGCTAGCTCGTAGTAATAGCATATCAAAGAACCATGGTACTTCGGATACCAAGGACGGCAATAGCAGGTCACGTCGCAACAAACATAAGCGCCGCATTAATAGAGATAATACCGAGGATACGGCAGTCAATGCCGAATTCGAAGGCTCTAAACCCGGTCAGCGGAAAAAGCCATTCAAACAAAGTACGCCGGGTCCATCCAGCTTGGACCGTATACTCGATCGCTCGTGTCAAATACACGACACCCCAGAAAAGCCAGCCAATCACACCAACAGGGATTGTTGAGTGTTCAAGTAGGCCGACAAGTTAATTGCCAAAAACAAGGACAAGGGGCCACATAGCGATGACGAGGAGGAGCCCCGGCATCCACACACCGGAGGACAGAAGAGGTTTCCCCCACAAGTGCGGACAGAAGAGGTTTCCCCCACAAGTGCGCTCAGGGACGTATATGCGTTGGAGCCAGTCGCCCTAAAGTTCTACCCATGGTCCTCCTATCCGATCACTATCGATCGTAGGGACCATCCCACTAGTATCCGTCATGGCGGATTCGCCGCACTGGTTCTGGACCCAATCATTGACGGATTTCACCTCACTCGAGTCCTTATGGATGGCGGCAGTAGCCTGAACCTACTTTATCAGGACATAGTGCGCAAAATGGGTATAGACCCCTCAAGGATCAAACCCACAAAAACGACCTTTAAAGGCGTCATTCCAGGCGTAGAGGCCCATTGCACAGGCTCAATTACACTGGAAGTGGTCTTCGGATCCCCAGATAACTTCCGAAGCGAAGAGTTAATCTTCGATATAGTCCCGTTCCGCAGTGGTTATCATGCACTGCTCGGGCAAACCGCATTTGCGAGAATCAATGCGGTACTGCATTATGCATACCTCAAGCTCAAGATGCCAGGACCTCGCGGGGTTATTACAGTCAATGGAAACACAGAGCACTCCCTCGAAACGGAGGAGCACACCGCGGCCCTCGCAGTAGAAGCTAAAAGCAGCCTCTCAAGGCAATCCACCAGTTAGGCATTTCAAGACCCGGACACCTTCAAGCGCGCTCGGAGCAATCGGCAACTAGACCGCCTGGCGCGATCTGAGCTCGCGTAGCAATGCGGCCCCCACCCCAGTCCCAGCCAAACGGCGAAACTCGTGCCACGCGTACATAATTATGCATTAAAAATACCATGGCCACAGGTGGGGAGGGGGCACAACTGTGGCACGCCCCAAAGGCACGGCTTAAACCGCACTAGGGGCTTCCCGTTTGGTTATTTTTCTCTTTTTCAGGACCTTACTCTCTGGAAACCCTGTCCGGCAACACTATTGCCAAACACATGATGCAGCAACCAAGGAGGCAGAAAGCTACGTCACACCATGGAATTCCCAGGTGGATTACAATAACGAGCGAAATATTTGATTTAGTACTATTCCTCAGCTTGCCCTTGGAAGGGACATAGTCCTACTCTTTGCTAATCGCACCATCTGTATCATTTTGCTTTAACACACCTTTTTGAATAAACAATGCATAACATTACGACTTTTGTTGCATTCTTGTTATATATATATGTTCATTAATGACGCCTTGCAACCGTACACTTTGGTACAGCCAATACACCAGGGGCTTACGTACCCCACAATATGGTGTGAAAAGTTCGAACACTTTCACAAGTGCGGCACCCCGAACTTATAGCATTATATGCATTAGCTCCGAATCATGTCTTTGGTCAAATGTTGGGTTTGCCCGGCTCCTATGTTTTGGTACCTTACGTTCCGCTCTATCGGCTAAGGTAGCACTAGGAGAACTACTGCGATTGTGCCTCGGTTCTGCTGGGCGGAGCACCTCAGTAGAGAAAGCTAAAACTGATTGTCATGATAAGGCGAGAGACTGGTCACTGTTCGGCGAGGTTTTCGAGTCCCTAAAGACTTATGCCGCTTAGAGTGAGGGGCCAGCCCTGTCCGGCTTAAAGGCATGTGTCACGCCCCGAATTCGGCCTTCCAAATACCAAGGGCTTCGCAGAAATTTAAAATTATAGAATTCTATGGCTAAGTAAGAGTGATAAAGCATTATTAGTTCGGTTGCTTGGTTCGTTGTGCTGAGCACCTCCCTCAAAGGACCCAAACATGGGAACAAGAGTGCTCAGGTTTATCCCGAACACCCCAGCACTAGTGGCATTGGGGCAGAAGCCGAGGACTAGCCATCTCTCAGATTGGATAAACAGCCAAACAGAAGGTAATATTTTAAATTCACACAAGCGTTGCATAGCGCATATGAAACAAGTTCTCATCATACAGGATCACACGAGCAAGTTTACTCAAATATTACATCCTTTGAACATTCGTACTCTACAAGACGGGAACCCTTCAGGACACTCTCATAATAAATTTCGGGGGTGCGATGCTCCTTCCCCTACGGCGGCCCTTCCTTGATTAGCTTCACAGCGTCTAGCTTGGCCCACTGCACCTTCACACGGGCGAAAGCCCGGCGTGCACCTTCGATGCAGACGGACCGCTTGACGACCTCCAGCCGTGGGCAGGCATCCATAAGCCGCCTCACTAGGCCGAAGTAGCTGTTTGGAAGGGCATCGCCAGGCCACAGCCGGACTATAAGGCCCATCATGGCCTGTTCGACCGCCTTGTGCAGCTCGACCAGCTACTTTAGCTGGTCGCTCAGAGGCATCGAGTGTTCGGTCTCAGTATACTGAGACCAGAACAGCTTCTCCGTTGAGCTTCCCTCCTCGGCCTGGTAAAATTGTGTGGCATCCGACACGCTGCGGGGCAAATCTGCGAATGCTCCTGGAGAGCTCTGAATTCGGGTAAGTAATCGGTAATTTACTTTCACATGCTTGCTTTGCATATAGAATGCCTTACCCGCCGCTATTTTCTTCACCATGTCAATCTCCTGGAGGGCCTTTTGGGCCTCGGCCTTGGCACTCTTTGCGCTCTCGAGGGCCGCGGCAAGCTCAGACTCTCGCGTCTTCGAGTCAAGCTCAAACGCCTCATGCTTCTTCATGAGAGCCTGGAGCTCTTACTGCACCTCGCCCAAATGATCCTCTTGCTTTTCCTGCTCGGTGCGCTCCTTGGCCGCTTTATCTTCGGCCCTAGTTAGCACTTGCTTCAGGGACGCCACCTTGGTCGTGGCCCCTGGCAAATATACGATGATCCTGTCATTTTGCAATCGCGTCTTCTTTTATCTATACATATCTATAGACAGGGTATTACTTACCCTTGTTCTCCTCGAGCTGCCTCTTGGCAACGCCGATCTCTTTCTTGGACCCCCTCGAGGTCCTGCTTCAGTACGCCGACCTCCGCAGTCAGTGCGGCGGACGCCAGCAGCGAAGCCTGCATACGCATATTGACATACTCATATTAGACTCCTGCGATATTGTTTGATCCTTTGTTCGGATTTTCTTTGTGAACACCGAACAGAGCATCAGGGGCTACTGTCTATGCGGTAATATTTTCCTATATTTCAAACACTTACCTCAAAGCCTGTTAGAAGGCTGGCACAGGCTTCAGTCAATCCGCTCTTGGCGGACTGAACCTTCTGGATCACCGCACTCATGATAGTGCGGTGCTCCTCGTCGATGGAAGCGCTGCAAAGCGCTCCCAGCAAATTGTTCGGCACCTCTGGATGGACAGAGGTCATCGATACAGACATCTCGCCCCTCTCAGAAGGAGGCCGCCTGCTCGAGCCCAGAACCACTGGAGGTTCCGGTGCGGTGTTCGGCTGAGGGCCGAACTCGGAGCTCTCAGGGGCCTTGTCCCCTCGGCTCTCGGAGTCCGGGAGGCCGCCTTGAGGTGCCTCCGGGAATGTCTCCCCTCGACCCGGTGCCTCGTGAGACAACACCTCAGTGTCGTCCATAGGATGAGGGGAGGTGGCAGTCGGGACGGGATCGCTATCCATGTCCGACGAGCCTAGGGAGCCGCCCGATGATACATCGATACTGGTTCGTGGCGGCCTGCATAATCATGTTCGGCGTTAGGGAAAGCAGTGCGACAAAGGAATACTATGAGTTACTCTGGTGTCCGAATACTTACGATCTCCCCAGGGGCTTGGCCCTGGGCAACCACTCGTCTTCCACTACAAGAAATATGTCAACTTGTGACCACCACTATTGGTCACTGAATGGTCACAAATTTCCATTTGTGACCCTTTTGTGACCAAAAACATAAGGTCAAAAGCTGGCCGTCATAAACTGACTATAGCGACCATTCTTCTGGAATGGTCGAAGACGTTTATGACCAAAATACGTCTACTGTGGCGTTTTGGTCACTAGCAACCTCCCCAGGCCACGTAGGCATCCAGCGTGGCAATATGACGTGGCACAAGATTCAGCCCGGTCCAATTCGATTTTCTACATGGGCCTAGCCCAACAATTCGGCCTTTTTAATGTATTTTTTCTATCAATTTTTGATCAGCTTCATGGGCCAAGCCCAACATTGCAGCCTTTTTTATTGTTGGGTTGTGGCCTTTTTGTCTAAACGAATTTAGATTTTCTTTTTTTTTCCAGAAGAAGGGTCCACTAGTTAGATGGGTCCTGGTTGCCAGATTCTATTAAAGTGGGACCCTTTTGGTAGCATCATATTATTCAGATTACAATTTGACAGAAATAAATAGCCATGTTTAAATAAGAATAGACAGAAAACACAAGTAATATTTCAAATAACAACAGCCAGAATCAATCAGTCATACAGATATACTGGGCTCCTTCTGTCATGACACAGTTACAACACAGATACAAATACAATCAGTCACACAGATATAGGGACAATCACAATGAGAATTGACAATCAGCACAAACTGGGCTCCTGCTCCAGTCAGATCAAACTGTATGCATGACTAACTACGCGACCATAGTCGACTAGGCTACCTTCGCTACACTAGGACAGCAATAGAACTATCAGCATGCCTTCGGCCGTCGCCCTGTTACATGAATCAGAAGAGAAGAATCAAAACACTGGAGCCAATATATTATGAACAGAACATTCAAAAAAAGGACAAGTTCTTTAGAAAGATAACACAAATTCAGCTAATACAATGATTTTTGTTCCCTAGATAGTTAAGACGATATACTCATTCATACAAGGTGACGCAAGAAAATAGAGCACTTTACTCATAGCATGCAGAGTATCATTATTATGTTCATAGGGTTTATAGTGCCTGGACTTATTAGAGTGGCAGCATATCATCATATACATCCGTATGTTGTAGCCCATTTGAAATGTCTAGAAAGACTTATATTTAGGAACGGAGAGAGTAGAAGGTAGCATGCGATAAAACCAAAGGATTAGCCAACAATAAAAGAAGGCACTTAATTAGTTCATTACATTTAGTTAAAACTGCTTCTATGAAGCGCATGACTACACCATTTAGTTAACACAGCAAGAAGTGCCAAGGAGCATAGTATAGTACTGCACTAAAAGCACCAAGAATCTTCTAGACCAACAACAAAAACAACCAAGAAGCACTCATTTTTCAATTCATAGGGCTAAAAATATATTTATCAGAATGGCACTGAAATCAACCTCTTTATCTATCATCACAAGGTCAGTATGCTTGATAGGCCCATTATGAGTTACCCTACGGTAATGCCACAAATGAGACAGAGGACGCACACATTGCTGTAGACATTGGCAAGACAGGAACCAACAAAATGGTGCTTGCCATCTGCAAAGGAGAAAGCAGAATACCAAAAAGGTTAGGAAAACAATATAGAATGATAAAACAAAGAAGAGATGCACCCACTCATTAGAGAAGTAGCATACCCAAAAAATGTGAAGCACAAATGGCCACCAAGAAAGCATATTGTTGTATACATTGACAAGATAGGAACCAACAAAATGCAACAGACTAAAACAAAACTTTATACAGCAGGGAATGGTTTACAATAACCAAAAGATTTTGCACAACAAGTAGTAGTAGGTAGTAGATATTAATACACATGACATAGGACCAGCATAAAAAAAGAGCATCGGCGTAGAACAGGCATATAATCTGTGTAGAATAGGCATATAATCAGTGTAGTCAGCAAAAGATAGGGGGAAGAGAAATTGAAAAACCCAGAAAGAGCATTCATATATGAGGCACTAAGTTGTATGAACCAAAATACTATTGACATCAGCTAGCAAAGAAATGTCAGTTGGCACCACACATATCGGACGACCACATGAAACAGCTAGAACAGACTGGTCGGCCATAGCGAACATGGTAAATAGAATAATGCACATAGTGTAGAAGACACCACCAGCATGGATTCTAAGAAATGGATTGGAAGAGCTCAGGAAACACAATGTTCCTGGTCTGAGAATCAGTAGTACCATCTTCATTTTCAATCAGGATTTTCAAAGTCTTTTTTGAGGTCACGCGCGACACTGCTACATAAAGCTGGCCATGCGTGAACACAGGTGCATTAAAGTATAGATCAACACTGCATAACACGTGTCCTACAATATTTTGACTCCTACCTATTTTCTTATTTTACAAAAGCTTGCCATGCATGTATAGATCAACTTTATATTGTGAATACATAAAGCTGGCCATGCGTAAACACATGTGCATTAAAGAATGAAGAATACATTGACACGTAGCATGAACCATGGACAAACGTTGGTATGTAACCTGTCTACTCAATAGGTGCCAATTTAGATGCACTGAATGGACACCAACTTGGGCGAACTGGTGGTATGTGCAGAAACAGCGAAACAATTGCAAAAGCTCCTCTTTTCCCAAATTGTGTGGTGAGGAACCAGCCTATGCCCCCAAATCACAGGAAAAATAACAAACTTAGGGTGGTCTAAGAAAGCTAAACCGAGAAAGATTAAACAAATCAAATGATATGGGCATGCATGATTGATTAGTCTGGAAGTGTGTTCTCTACATTTGCTTAGGTGGCCATGTGATGGAGCATGCAGACAACCACACTGGGCTACTGCATGTTGCATGTTGGGGTTGTATACTGACATGACATGCTGTAGTGTAGGAGATTGACTGGGCTTTTTTATTGTTATGTTCTGCACCTCTTGTCTCACTAACTAGATGATGTGAAGGACACATGGAATGGGATTACATTGCTAGATACCATGCACGATGTGCAGCTAGATAGATGAAACGGCGTGAAACAAAATGAACCTAATATTTGCATTATACCAAGTAGTCGGGCGTGTGGTGCATCTCTGCGTCCGCTCATCGCATCCTCCGACGAGCCGGTGTAGTTGGCGATGTCAGGGAGGGCTGCCACCGCCGACGATCCCGAGGATCTGGATTAATCCCCTGAAGAAGCAAAAAACAACCGGCGAGATATTAATCAATCCCCCGAAACACCGTCAACACTCAACATGCAACACAAGTCAGTACATCAAAGAGCAACACGCTAGTTCAACCCAACAACTTTTTGCCTCTCCAATTTGCTAACAAGACTAGAGCAAATTATACATCTCTAAACTAGATGATGACAGATAATTCATGAAGTTTACCAATCGAACTAACAATTGCAGGATACTACAAACTTCAGTTAGTAACGGTACAATCGAGAAATATCATGAGATTTATCTGGCGAGGAAGCATCTAAACTAACTATAACAACATGGTGATCAACATGCAAATATGAACAGACTAGAGACCAATACAATGAGTTCATGCTACAGGCTCGAAATCAAACCAACACATATGCAGGCTAGTGCTACTTGAGAAAGACAGATCCACAAGGACTACTTCTTTCTACAGGTACCTACTTAGGCTGTCTGGGTAAGGGCAGGGACGAACCACATTGGTGCCCTCGGAGGCCTGCTAGACAGACTCGAAGAGGAAGCTGGGCGCCTAGGGGTCGTCCTCCTGGACGAGACAGCGGTAGGCCAGCACCGGCGTGAGGTGGTCAGAGAAGATGCAGCGCTGGAGGGGCAGCAGCGTGTTCCCCGCCGCAGCACAGCCGCCGACCTGAAGGCATCCTCCTCCTCCCGCACCGATGCCCGCGCGCGCGACAGACGACCCACATTTAGTCATTCAGTCAATCGCACAAAGCCACAACTAATCAACACCGCAAGGTTCCAAAGAAGGGAGACCACAAAGAGGGGGACTCACCGACGGCGTCGAGCTTCTGGAAGGCAGTGGCGGCGCGGCACGCAAAGACAGGGCGCGCGCGAGGCAACAACGGCGATGAGGCAAGCACGCTCGTGCGGCAGCCGACGGCGAGGCGCCCCTGCGGTAGCAGAGGCAGCGCGAGAATCCTTCTCGGCACGCGCGTTGACAGCTGCGCGGGGCGCAGCGAGAGGAGCACGATGCACGACGGTGGGACGCGGGAGCTTCGAGAGGTGGGAGCGAGAGGGGAGGGGGGCTCGATCTGAGGGAGGGAGACGGCGGTGGGAGGGATCGAGGGGAGCGTCGTCGATGGCGGCGACGAGGAGATGGGGGAGGAGGGGTGCGATGGGAGGAGGGGATCGATGGGATCTGGGTAGGGTTTGGGTAGGTGAATGCGGGTGGGATTTTATTTTTCATTTTTTTCTATACATAAATGGATGGATGGATGTGGTATGGAGAGATGGATGGATGGATGGGCGCCATGTCATCGATCCGTGTGACAACGAATTCCACCAATGGGAATAGAGCACATATAATTGTGTTTTTTCTTTTGTTTTTCTTCTACTTTTTCACATGAAAAAAAATCAAATATTGAGCTCATATTGTGCATAAGAGTGCATTTTCGAATGCCAAAGTATGTTGCCTAAGAAAGTTTTCATTTTCTTTAGACGAAAACTCAATTTTCCATTTTTTGAGTGCCCAAAATGGGTTTAATTGTGAAGGGCCTACCAAATATTTGTTGCAAAATTGGACCAAATCATTTTTCTAAAATATTAGGCCATATTTAATGCACAATTGACCAAATGGTTGGGTGTCAAAAGCTTTTATCCACCTCTCGTGAAAAAGACAAATTTCCGTCGATTCAGTAGGAAGCGGGTCAAATTTGAACTGTAGCTACGTCGTAGTTTGCTCTTTATTTTTTCCAAAAATCATTTCTAGGTACATAAGTATCTATTTAATCAGAGAAACATCAAAAGGTCTTCAAGATTCAGCAACTAGCTAGGAACAGTCAAGCCTGCCGTTTTGACCGCATTTTGAAACGGGCATAAAAAATTCAAAAAATTCAAAAAATTGGAAAACCTTCGTATTGTGTCATCATATGTGACCAAGTTTCCTCGAAAAATAACAAACTTGTAATACGGCAATTAGTTTTAAAAAGTGTTCTCAGAAACGTGCTATCACGTGTGGAGATCAATGGCTTTTCAAGCCAAATAATCAATCTTATGGCCACATTCACGGCATAGTTTGTTCAAATGATCTCATATTGTTCACAAGGGTGCATATTGAAATGGCAAACAATGTTGCCTAAGGAAGTTTTCATTTTCTTTGGACGAAAAAACCATTTTCCATTTTTCGAGTGCCCAAAAGGAGATTTTTTGTGAAAGACCTCCCAAATAATTGTTGCAAAATTGGACAAAATCATTTGTCTAAAATAATAGGCCATATTTAATGCACAATTGACCAAATGGTTGGGTGTAAAAAGTTTTGATCCACCTCTGGTGAAAAAGACAAATTTCCGTCGATTCAGGTGGAAGCGGGTCAAATTTGAACTGTGGCTGCCTCATAGTTTGCTCTTTATTTTTTCCAAAAATCATTCCTAGGTACATAAGTACCTATTTAATCAGAGAAACACCAATAAAATTCCAAGATTCAACCACTAGCTAGGAACGGTCATTCCCCGCCGTTTTGACCGCATTTTGAAACGGGCATAAAAAATTCAAAAAAAATCAAAAAATTGGGAAACCTTCGCATTGTGTCATTATATGTGGCCAAGTTCCCAGTAAAAATAACAAACTTGTAATTCGGCAATTATTTTAAAAAAGTGTTCTCAGAAACGAGCTATCACGTGTGGAGATCAATGGCTTTCAAGCCAAATGATCAATCTTGTGGCCACATTCATGGCATAGTTTGTTCAAATGATCTCATATTGTGCACAAGGGTGCATATTGGAATGGCAAACAATGTTGCCTAAGGAAGTTTTCATTTTCGTTGGACGAAAAAACCATTTTCCATTTTTTGAGTGCCCGAAAGGAGGTTTTTTTGTGAAGGAACTACCAAATAATTGTTGCAAAATTGGACCAAATCATTTTTATAAAATACTAGGCCATATTTAATGCACAATTGACAAAATGGTTGGGTGTAAAAAATTTTGATCCACCTCTCGTGAAAAAGGCAAATTTCTGCTGATTTAGTTGGAAGCGGATCAAATTTGAACTGCAGCTGCCTCATAGTTTGCTATTTATTTTTTTTTTCAAAAATCATTTCTATTTACATAAGTACCTATTTAATCATAAATACATGGTTTGGTGGCGATACGTCGAGGTTTGGGCGGTGGCCGAGGGCCCCAACTCTAGAGCGCGTAAACTCGCATGCCCGTCGCGTGGTCACCGCGTGACCATAATGTTGCTATGTGTTCTGGGCGGCCTAGGCATGTCTAGTGGGTTGGGCACTCCCCAGGTTGGTGCTAGGAAGAAAATTACAACATAAGATTCTCACGAGGAGACCGATCGATGCTCAAACATGAATTTGCAGCCAAGTGTTTGATTAGCGGTACGGGAAATGCACACAGCCAATGGGCGTGAGTTTTGGCTGAGGATGATCATCTACTAAGGAGAATGTCTTCACAAATTTTTAGCTCAAAAGGAGGATCCTAGGTGGTACTTGCTTTGCAAAGTACCACGCTGGACAAAAATATGAATGTTGAAGTTGGGCTCAAAATAATGAATGGAGTGAGCTGAAATTTTGTGGAGGATGGTTATTTGGGCATAGGAAAGCATTGTAGAAAATTGATACCATTTAGACATGCCAAAGTAGTACTTCCTTCACAATGCTCTTCTATGGACAGAAACTTGGGAAAGCTAGTGAGAGAGATTGGATGAATGAAATGAGCTCAAAATTGGTGTAGGTAAGTTACTTAGGTATGGTCATGCGCTGGTAAATTTTCAGATCATTTGGGTAAGCCTAGCTAGTAGTTACTTCACAAAGCTTCTCTCGAGGTAGAAACTTTGGAAATTTCCCGAGAAAGATTTACTAGGAAAATTGAGCTAAATATTATCATGTGGCAATGATTTGGGTATGGAAGAGTGCCCGAAAAGTTTGAGGGTAATAGGAGGGGTCTATATAATACTTGCTTTGCAACGTGCCAATTTGGCCATAAAATATAAATTGAACCTGGGCTCACATAGATGATTTGACTGAGCTGCAATTTGGAGGAGGGTGATAATTTGGGCATATGAAGGAACTGTATAAATTTCATGTCATTTAGAGATATAAAAAAGGTACTTCCTTCAAAATGCTTCTAGGTGGACAAAAACTTTGGAAATTTGCCGAGGAAGATTTGCTAGGCAAATGGAGCTGAATTTTGTCATGCGGTAATGATTTGGATAGGAAAGAGTGCCCAAAAATTCCGAGGGCCATCAAGAATATATAAATAGCACTTCCTTCATAAAGTGTTGTTGTGAACAAAATAGGAAAATGAATATTGTTGAATTAGTTTTGAACTAGGCAAGGAAGGATTTTTACATATTTGATGAAGATATGCCCCAAAGAATTTATGAGATTTTTTGGGAATTTTGGGAATGATAGAAATATAGGTTGCTTCACAACCTAGGGCAAAAACTGCCACATGGACATGACACATAGGCAAAACTGATGAGATGGCGCCTAGTCATCACAACCCACCACAATCTACAAGGCTATGACCAGCTATATTGGTCATTAACAACTAGAAATAAGGCAGCGGACTAGCACTGTTTGCTTTGTGACCATTTCGTGTAAGGAAATTACGACCTTTCTGACCAAAATGGTCGCAATAGTTTAGGGTTTGAAGCCCCCTGAACAGCTTTTGACCAATTGGTCTAAAATGGTCATAAATTTATGACCAATTCTTCGAGGGTCACTGACAGAAGGTCATAAGTTGACATATTTCTTGTAGTGTTCGCCTTCGTCAGCGGCGGTGAACTATCCGGAAGGAGAGTCCTTCCCTTCTTGGACCCTTCGGCCCCCCCAGTTGGGACGGCCTTCCTTTTCTTGTCTCCCCCGCCTGGAGGGGGAGCATCTTCTTCTTCCTCCTCGTCTTCGGGGGAGGAGTGTGCCGCAGAGTCATCGGACGTTGAGTCCGATAACACCTGTCGCCGGGAACTCTTTTGGGTTCCCTTGGCCTTCTTGGTCTTCTCTGGCACCTTGTAAGGAGTCGGAGTCAGCATCTCCGTCAGGAGCGCGTTTGCTGGGCTTTCGGGCAAAGGAGCCGGACAGTCGATCTGTCTGGCCATTTCCTGCTAGTCCTGTCAAAGGAACGGGAGCTTAGATCCCACATAGAGTCAAACTATGTAAAACGAGTATCTTGTAAGAGGTAAAACAACTTACCGCGCTGGCTTGGCGCTTCGCGCAGAATCCGCGATCCTCGGTAGTAGGAGGAGGAACCTCGGCGCCCTTGAATAGCACCTTCCAGGCATCCTCGTGTGTTGTATCGAAGAGCCTGTTTAGAGTTTGGTGCTGCGCCGGGTCGAACTCCCACAAGTTGAAGGCCCGTTGTTGACATGGGAGGATCCGGCGGATGAGCATGACCTGGACTATGTTGACGAGTTTGAGCTTCTTGTTCACCATCTTTTGAATAGATGTTTGGAGTTCGGTCAGCTCTTCCGAACTACCCCAGGACAGGCCCTTCTCTTTCCAGGAGGTGAGCCGCGTGGGGATGCCAAATCGGAACTTGGGGGCCGCTGCCCATGCAGGGTCACGCGGCTCGGTGATGTAGAACCACCCCGATTGCCAACCCTTTATGGTTTCCACAAAGGAGCCCTTGAGCCATGTAACGTTGGGCATCTTGCCCACCATGGTGCCTCCGCACTCTTCCTGGCAGCCGCCCACTACCTTCGTCTTGACATTGAAGGTCTTCAGCCATAAGCCGAAGTGGGGCTTGATGTGGAGGAAGGCCTCGCACACGATGATAAACGCCGAGATGTTGAGGATGAAGTTCGGGGCCAGATCATGGAAATCCAGGACGTAGTAGAACATGAGCCCCCGGACAAATGGGTGGAGAGGGAATCCCAGTCCGCGGAGGAAATGGGTAAGGAACACTACCCTCTCATGGGGCCCGGGGGTGGGGATGAGCTGCCCCTCATCTGGGAGCCGATGCGCGATGTCGTCGGGCAGGTATCCGGCTCTCCTCAGCTTCTTGATGTTTCCCTCCGTGACGGAGGAGACCATCCACCTGCCTCCCTCTCCGGACATGGTTGGAGAAGGTTGAGGTGGGGAGTGCGTACTTGGGCGCTAGAGCTTGAGTGTGCGAAAACGGATGAGCAAAGGAGGAAGAAGGCGCGGATGAAAAGGTGAATCCTTATCCCTTTATATGGGTGGACGAAACTAAGCGTCACCACTAGCCGGGTAAAACTCGCTTATCCCCCAAGCGCCGTAATCGATGGCGCGGTTGGGTTACCCACGCCCGTATTGATGAGAATCCTGTGATAAGGGGACACGATCTCTGTTCGAGAAGACGTGTCAAAAAACTGCCTCGCGTTATGTGTGGGGCTAGCTAAAGGAAATGGTTCGAATAATCACCGGGCCATGACATAATGTCGTGTTGCCAAAACAAGTCAGCAAATTGGATTTGTGGAAATATTATTCTCTCTACGGTGGTATGTGGAACTTATTTTGTAGGGTCGGACACTATCGTTATATTCAAATTCTTCCGTGGTATATTCGGAGGAGGAACCCGCCTTGCAAAGCCGAAGACAATACTGTGCGCCGGACTCATCGTCATTGAAAGCCTGGTTCAGGGGCTACTGTGGGAGTCCTGGATTAGGGGGTCTCCGGACAGCCGGACTATCTCCATTGGCCAGACTGTTAGACTATGAAGATACAAGATTGAAGACTTCGTCTCATGTCCGGGTGGGACTCTACTTGGCATGGAAGGCAAGCTAGGCAATATGGATATGTGTATCTCCTCCTTTGTAACCGACCTTGTGTAACCCTAACCTCTCCGGTGTCTATATAAACCGGAGGGTTTTAGTCCGTAGGACACAACAACTACAACATATAATCATACCATAGGCTAGCTTCTAGGGTTTAGCCTCTCCGATCTTGTGGTAGATCTACTCTTGTACTACCCATATCATCAATATTAATCAAGCGGGACGTAGGGTTTTACCTCTATCAAGAGGGCCCGAACCAGGGTAAAACATTGTGTCCCCTGCCTCCTATTACCATCCGCCTTAGACGCACAGTTCGGGACCCCCTACCCGAGATCCGCCGGTTTTGACACCGACAACGACCGACTTCCATCCGAAGAGTACTGTATGTGGAGAGGCTGAAAGCTGGGTCCACAGCAGCCGCAAGGAAGTGCTTCCTTATTACGCGCAAAATAATTATTCCTCCACCTGACAGCGGGGACCCACCGGACGGGCCACCGTATTTCGCAAAAAAAATGATTCGCCCCCTAACTGCTGGGACCCACAAGCTACATCTTCGCACGCAAGGAAGTGCGTCCAAAAAAATGATTCACCCCCTGACTGCTGGGACTAACCAGGCCCCCGACTGCTGGGACCCACCAGCTACATCTTCGTACGCAAGGAAGTGCATCCAGGCAAAAAAAACGATTTGCTCCCTGACTGCTGGGACCGACCAGCTACATCTTCGCATGCAAGGAAGTGTCTGACAGTCGGGACCCACCTGGTCGAAGCGTATGTAGTGTTGTCATTCTGGTCGCGAACGTGTACGTACATACTAGTCGATGTAGAGGCGCGTACATGTCGTAGTAGAGGCGCGCACGTAGCATGTACACGTACATATAGCGGCCAGGGTGCAAGAAAGAAAATACGGCCACATATGTGTGCATACGGGCAGGGTCTCGAACGCCTACTCGCGCATACGTACAGCCAGGGCTCGTGTACATGGCTGGGTCGGAAGGGAGAAACAGCATCGTCGTCGTGTTCGTGGGGAGGCAACGGAATGCGTCGTGTTCATGGGGAGGCAATGGAATGCGTCATGTTCATCGGGAGGGCTTGGACGGAACAGGCGATGGAAACGAGGCCTGGCGTATGATGTCTACTACACAACCTTTTTCTTGTAGACATTGTTGGGCCTCCAAGTGCAGAGGTTTGTAGGACAGTAGCAAATTTCCCTCAAGTGGATGACCTAAGGTTTATCAATCCATAGGAGGCGTAGGATGAAGATGGTCTCTCTCAAGCAACCCTGCAACCAAATAACAAAGAGTCTCTTGTGTCCCCAACACACCCAATACAATGGTAAATTGTATAGGTGCACTAGTTCGGCGAAGAGATGGTGATACAAGTGGTATATGGATATAGATAAAGGTATTTGTAATCTGAAATAATAAAAATAGCAAGGTAACAAGTGATAAAAGTGAGCGTAAACGGTATTGCAATGTTAGGAAACAAGGCCTAGGGTTCATACTTTCACTAGTGTAAGTCCTCTCAACAATACTAACATAGTTGGATCATAAAACTATCCCTCAACATGTAACAAAGAGTCACTCCAAAGTCACTAATAGAGGAGAACGAACGAAGAGATTATGGTAGGGTACGAAACCACCTCAAAGTTATTCTTTCCAATCAATCTGTTGGGCTATTCCTATAAGTGTCACAAACAGCCCTAGAGTTCGTACTAGAATAACACCTTAAGACACAAATCAACCAAAACCCTAATGTCACCTAGATACTCCAATGTCACATCCAGTATCCGTGGGTATGATTATACGATATGCATCACACAATCTCAGATTCATCTATTCAACCAACACATAGAACCTCAAAGAGTGCCCCAAAGTTCCTACCGAAGAATCACGACGAAAACGTGTGCCAACCCCTATGCATAGGTTCATGGGCGGAACCCGCAAGTTGATCACCAAAACATACATCAAGTGTTCTCAAATCTTTAAAGAATAAATCTGATAAGATTACTTCAAAGGGGAAACTCAATACATTACAAGAGAGAAGAGGGTGGAGGAGAAACATAAGATCCAACTATAATAGCAAAGCTCGCGATACATCAAGATCGTGCCAAATCAAGAACACGAGAGAGAGATCAAACACATAGCTACTGGTACATACCCTCAGCCCCGAGGGATATCTACTCCCTCCTCGTCATGGAGAGCACCGGGATGATGAAGATGGCCACCGGGGAAGGATTTCCCCCTCCGGCAGGGTGCTGAAACGGGTCTAGATTGGTTTTTGGTGGCTACGGAGGCTTCTGGCGGCGGAACTCCCGATCTATCGTGCGTTCTGGAAGTTTTAGGGTATATGGAGTTATATAGGTAGAAGAAGCAGGTCAGGGGAGCCACGAGGGCCCCACGAGGAAGGGGGGCACGCCCCCTACCCTCGTGAGCTCCTCCTTCCTTCCTTTACGTGGGGTCCAAGTCTATCCGGTGGCTTTCATTCCAAAAATAACTTCTCCAGTTGATTTCGTTCCGTTTCGACTCCGTTTGATATTCCTTTTATTCGAAACACTGAAATAGGCATAAAACAGCAAATCTGCGCTGGGCCTCCGGTTAATAGGTTAGTCCCAAAAATAATATAGAAGTGGAAAATAAAGCCCAATATTGCCCAAAACAGTAGATAATATAGCATGGAGCAATCAAAAATTATAGATACGTTGGAGACGTATCAAGCAACCCCAATCTTAATTCCTGCTCGTCCTCGAGTAGGTAAATGATAAAAAGATAATTTTTGATGTGGAATGCTAGTTGGCATAATTTCAATGTAATTCTTCTTACTTGTGATATGAATATTCAGATTGGAAAGATTCAAGACAAAAGTTCATATTGACATAAAAATAATAATACTTCAAGCATACTAACTAAGCAATCATGTCTTCTCAAAATAACATGGCTAAAGAAAGCTATCCCTACAAAATCATATAGTCTGGCTATGCTCCATCTTCACCACACAAAGTATTTAAATCATGCGCAACCCCAATGACAAGCCAAGCAATTGTTTCATAATTTTGATGTTCTCAAACTTTTTTAATCTTCACGCAATACATGAGCGTGAGCCATGGACATAGCACTATAGGTGGAATAGAATGGTGGTTGTGGAGAAGACAAGAAGGGAGAGGATAGTCTCACATCAACTAGGCATATCAACGGGTTGTGGAGATGCCCATCAATAGATATCAATGTGAGTGAGTAGGGATTGCCATGCAACGGATGCACTAGAGCTATAAGTATATGAAAGCACAAAAAGAAACTAAGTGGGTGTGCATCCAACTCGCTTGCTCACGAAGACCTAGGGAATTTTGAGGAAGCCCATCATTGGAATATACAAGCCAAGTTCTATAATGAAAGATTCCCGCTAGTATATGAAAGTGACAACATGAGAGACTCTCTACTATGAAGATCATGGTGCTACTTTGAAGCACAAGTGTGGAAAAAGGATAGTAGCATTGCCC
>NC_041392.1:166256596-166262425 GCF_002162155.2 Triticum dicoccoides
TTTTTTTGGCCTTTTTTGGGACAATGCTCTATTGCATGATGATCATCACACTTTTATTTTTCTTACAACTCAAGAATTACAACTCGATACTTAGAACAAGATATGACTCTATATGAATGCCTCCGGCGGTGTACCGGGATGTGCAATGACTCATGAGTGACATGTATGAAAGAATTATGAATGGTGGCTTTGCCACAAATATGATGTCAACTACATGATCATGCTAAGAAATATGACAATGATGGAGTGTGTCATGAATGGAATGGTGGAAAGTTGCATGGCAATATATCTCGGATTGGCTATGGAAATGCCATAATAGGTAGGTATGGTGGCTGTTTTGAGGGAGGTATATGGTGGGTTTATGGTACGGGCGAAAGTTGCGCGGTACTAGAGAGGCTAGCAATGGTGGAAGGGTGAGAGTGCGTATAATCCATGGACTCAACATTAGTCATAAAGAACTCACATACTTATTGCAAAAATCTATTAGTTAGTATTACGCGCATGCTCCTAGGGGGATAGATTGGTAGGAAAAGACCATCGCTCGTCCCCGACCGCCACTCATAAGGAAGGCAATCAATAAATAAATCATGCTCCGACTTCATCACATAACGGTTCACCATACGTGCATGCTACGGGAATAACAAACTTCAACACAAGTATTTCTCAAATTCATAACCACTCAACTAGCATGACTCTAATATCACCATCTCCATATCTCAAAACAATTATCAAGTATCAAACTTCTCATAGTATTCAACACACTCATAAGAGAATTTTATTATTCTTGAATACCTAGCATATTAGGATTTTAAGAAAATTACCATGCTATTTAGACTCTTAAAATAATATAAGTGAAGCATGAGAGATCAATAGTTTCTATAAAAAAATCCACCACCGTGCTCCAAAAGGATATAAGTGAAGCACTAGAGCAAATGACAAACTATTCCGAAAGATATAAGTGAAGATCAATGAGTAGTCGAATAATTATGCAACTATGTGAAGACTCTCTAACATTTAATAATTTCAGATCTTGGTATTTTATTCAAACAGCAAGCAAAGCAAAATAAAATGACATTCTAAGAATGGCAAACATCATGTGAAGAAGCAAAAATTTAGGATCAACCGAAACTAACGATAGTTGTTGAAGAAGAAAGGTGGGATGCCAACCGGGGCATCCCCAGGCTTAGATGCTTGAGACTTCTTGGAATATTATCTTGAGGTGCCTTGGGAATCCCCAAGCTTGAGCTTTTGTGTCTCCTTAATTCCTCTCATATCACGGTCTCCCTAAATCTCAAAAGCTTCATCCACACAAAACTCAACAAGGACTCGTGAGATAAGTTAGTGTAAACCATTGCAAAAACCTTATCATACTCTACTGTAGAAAATCAATAAAATTATTATTCAACATTGCATACTAAATTCCTCTTCATATTTAATAGTCCTATACTCAAATAGAATCATTAAAGAAGCAAACATATGCAAACAATGCAAACATAACAGCAATCTTCCTAAACATGATAGTCTGTAAAGAATGCTGCAACATCCATACTTCCCTAGATCCAAAAATTATGAAATAAAATTCCCACTGTAGTAAATTTATCAGATCTTAATATGCAAAAGTTTTCAATATTTTATCACATTCTGACTTTTCTAGGGAATTATTGCAACAGAGGTAAACTTTCTGTTTTCAAACAGCAACATGTATACTTGTAACATAGGCATAGTAAAGGCTATCAATGCCACTTTTATTGAAATAAAAGATGAAAAACATTGTTCTAAATAACAGAAAGCAAATCCTAACAAAATAAATTGATGCTCCAAGCAAAACACATATCATGTGGTGAATAAAAATATAGCTCCAAGTAAAGTTACCGATGAACGAAGACGAAAGAGGGGATGCCTTTCGGGGCATCCCCAAGCTTAGGCTCTTGGCTATCCTTGAATATTACCTTGGGGTGCCTCGGGCATCCCCAAGCTTAGGCTCTTACCACTCCTTATTCCATAGTCCATCGAATCCTTACCCAAAACTTGAAAACTTCACAACACAAAACTTAACAGAAAACTCGGAAGCTCCGTTAGTATAAGAAAATAAATCACCACTTCAAGGTATTGTAATGAACTCATTCTTTATTTATATTGGTGTTAAACCTACTGTATTCCAACTTCTCTATGGTTTATAAACTATTTTACTAGCCATAGATTCATCAAAATAAGTAAACAACACAATGAAAACAGAATCTATCAAAAATAGAATAGTCTATAGTAATCTGGATCAAACGTATACTTCTGGAACTCATAAAATTCTGAAATAAATTGCTGGACCTAAGTAATTTGTCTATTAATCATCTGCAAAAAGAATTAACTAAATAGCTATAACGCCCTCGATGCGGCTATATCTCCTACGTGTCGAAGCACGACTTAGAGGCATAACCGCATTGAAAGCAATGTCGCAAGTAAGGTAATGTTCACAACAACCCATGTAAATAGATAATAGGGGAAAAGGTACATAGTTGGCTTACACTCGCCACGTCACACAAATACATGAATAACATTACAATCATCCAATACACTCATGGTCCGACTACGGTACCAAAATAAAAGATCAACCCCAACATGCGACACGGACCCCGATCGCCCCAACCGGGCACCACTACTGATCATCTGGGAAGGACACATAGTAACGACGAGAGTCTTCATCAAACTCCCACTTGAGCTCACACGCATCATCTGGAACAATATCACCGGTCCCTGCATCTGGTTTTGGAAGTAATCTGTGAGTCACGGGGACTCAGCAATCTCGTACCCTCGCGATCAAGACTATTTAAGCTTATAGGTAAGGCAAGGTAATATGTGGAGCTGCAGCAAGCGACTAGCATATATGGTGGCTATCCTGTTCGCAAAAGAGAGCGAGAAGAGAAGGCAAAGCACGAACAAAGAACTATGATCAAGAAGTGATCCTAGAACAACCTACGTCAAGCATTACTCCAACACCGTGTTCACTTCCCGGACTCCGCCGAGAAGAGACCATCATGGTTACACACGTAGTTGATTCATTTTAATTAAGTTAAGTTTCATGTTATCTACAACCGGACATTAACAAATTTCCATCTGCCCATAACCGCGGGCACGGCTTTCGAAAGTTCAAATCCCTGCAAGGGTGTCCCAACTTAGCCCATCACAAGCTCTCACGGTCAACGAAGGATATTCCTTCTAGCGGGAAGACCCGATCAGGCTCGGAATCCCGGTTACAAGACATCCTCGACAATGGTAAAACTAAACCAGCAACACCGCCCGAATGTGCCGATAAATCCCTATAGGAGCTGCACATATCTCGTTCTCAGGGCACACCGGATTGTCCAAGGTTCCGGTAGGCCAGCCCAGAGTTGCCCTGGTGGCCACCGGCAGCTGACAGGTTGGACCAACACTCAGAGGAGCACTGGCCCGGGGGTTTAAATAAAGATGACGCTTGAGTCCGCGAAACCCAAGGGAAAAAGAGGCTAGGTGGCGAATGGTAAAACCAAAGTTGGGCATTGCTGGAAGAGTTTTCTTCAAGGCGAACTGTCAAGGGGTTCCCATTATAACCCAACCGCGTAAGGAATGCAAAATCCGGGAACATAACACCGATATGACGGAAACTAGGGCAGCAAGAGTGGAACAAAACACTAGGCAAAAGGCCGAGCCTTCCACCCATTACCAAGTATATAGGTGCATTAAGATAAACAAGATAATATGGTGATATCCCAACAAAAAACAATGTTCCAACAAGGAACGATCTCCAATCTTCACCTGCAACTAGCAACGCTATAAGAGGGGCTGAGCAAAGCGGTACCATAGTCAATCAACGGTTTGCTAGGACATGGTGGGTTAGAGGTTGACATGGCAATTTGGGAGGCATGAAAGAAATTGGTAGGTATCATAGCATAGGCATAGCAAAAGAGCGAGCATCTAGCAAGCAAAGATAGAAGTGATTTCGAGGATATGATCATCTTGCCTGCAAAGTTGTCAGAGTTGACTTGATCCTCGTAAGCAAACTCAACGGGCTCCTCGTTAGCGAACTCGTCTCCCAGCTCTACCCAAACAAGACAAACAAGCAAAAGGAACACAATCAACCACGTGCAATGCTCAAGCAACATGATGCGAACATGGTATGCTATGCGGGATGCGACATGTGATGCATATGCAAGATTTGACAAGGAATTATTGAACCTGGCCTCAACTTGGAATTCCAAGAGTGCCACTGGAAATGTGAGGTGATTTCGGTTGAAATCGATATAAAGAACACCGAAATCGGATGCACGGTTTGGAATTGGCAAGCAAAACAAATATGGCACCGGTCTGCGAGAATCAGCAAGTAGCCATCTAAAAGCATCAAGATAATTATGCTACAGCACTCAAACATGACAACGAAATACATGGCAGGGATGCACTCATGATGCTTCACAAAAGATGAACACTGAGATACGGCTAATTCATCCATTAAGAGGTTCAAACAAGCATGGCAAAAGTGCAAATGATAATAGGTTTTAGACTTAGTGAAATTAACACAAGTCTGGAATTTAACATCAGGTAGCACACTTTGGAGCATGAAAACTATATGCTACAGGAACTTAACATGGCAAAGCAAGGCACGACATGAAGCTACTCAAAGAACTTAATAAAAGTCCCTTAGTGACCTTGAGCCAAAAGGGATCAGAAAATACAATTGCAAGCATGTGAACATGGCAAAAACATAATCAGATTACAGACTTAGTGAAAAACTGGAGCATGCAAATCGGTTAGCGAGTAGGCATGTTCACGAGCTCGATGCACTCACTACAGATCATGGCATGACAAACTAAGCATACACCCATAAAGAATACATGGCATAGAAACTAGACATGGCAAGAACAACAACATAGCATGCACGGATCAATAACAACATCCTCGGCAAAATCGCTAACAAGTCAACAATCTGTCAGGATTCACGAAATAGCAAAAGTAGAGCTCGATTGACTCAAGCTAGGGTGCTCCATAAATGCAAACGAAGACATGGATGGATAGAGCACCACAATGTTAACAAATCATCCTTACTGATCATCCTCAAAAGAGGCACGGATCACTAGGAAACAACATGAACATATGGCATAATGACAAAATCAGGACAAGGACTTAGAGAGAAATTCTGAGTCCTTGATATCAGCATTACCGATTGCACTACTTTGCAAGCTTGTGCTAGTCACCACACATATCACAAAAATACAAGGTAAGCACCTCTGTAAAGATGGCATGGCATATAACAAAACTCATGTAGAGCTTGGGAGCATATCATGCACAGATTAATCATGGCAAAAATGACAAATATCTATTTGAAGAAACAGATCTGGCAATTTTATCACATAGCCCTCTTCCAACAGCATTTCGGGCATCAAGATGAGCTCAAATTAAAATGATGCAATGAGATGAAATGATGTACTCTTTGAGACGAACATTTTGATATGCCACACGCACAAATCGGAGCAACGGATGCGGAGATACGACATGCGGAAAAATGCAAATTAGCTAGGGTTTCGGGGAAGAAGTAAACCCTCGCCCAGATCTGGATCTGGAGTACTGTAGCGGCGCGCTTCCTGAGGCGGTGGTGCTCTCGACGGACTTGATGGAGGCGACAGCGGCCGGCGGATCCGGGCGAGGAGGAGGGCGGAGGGCGGCCGGAGAGGGTCGGACGTCGAGGTACGAGGCGGCGGCGAGCGACCTCCGCGGCGAGGCGAGCGCCAGCGGGCGGCGGGCGAATGCCGGCAGGGAGGAGGCCGAGTGGAGAGGCGGGCGGCGGTAGGCGGCGGGGCGCGGGCC
>NC_041392.1:166262486-166271970 GCF_002162155.2 Triticum dicoccoides
GGCCGCGGTCTTCCACGGGCCGCGGCGGCGGCGGGCGCCGGGGTGCTACTTGGCACGCGCGGGTTGGCGCGGAGGCGGCGGCAGACGCGTCCGGTCCGCTCCGGACGTGTCCGGCGGCGTGGGGAGCGGAAATTTAGGGTTTGGGGAAGAAGAGACCCGAGATTTGGAATGAGGGGTCTATATATAGGCGTAGAGGGAGCTAGGAAGCTCCAAATAGAGTGCGGTTTTCGGCCAGGCGATCGTGATCGAACGCTCTAGATGATGGAGAAGGTTTAGGTGGGTTTTGGGCCAAATTGGAAGGGTGTTGGGCTGCAACACAAATGAGGCCTTCTCGGTCCCTCGGTTAACCGTTGGAGTATCAAACGAAGTCCAAATGGCACGAAACTTGACAGGTGGTCTACCGGTAGTAAACCAAGGCCGCATGACAAGTCTCAGTCCAATCCGGAAATGTTTAACCCCCACACACGAAAAGAGGTAGAAATTTACACCGGAGGAGATAAGAGCGCCGGAATGCAAAACGGACAACGGGGAAAATGCTTGGATGCATGAGACGAACACATATGCAAATGCAATGCACCTGATGACATGATATGAGATGCATGAAAAAGGCAACAACACACGAAGACAAAAACCCGAACCCGAGGAAATAAAATAACTTAGCGCCGGAAACGACAAGAGTTGGGATACATATAAGGTAAATTACATCCGGGGTGTTACAACACTCCACCACTACAAAAGGATCTCGTCCCAAGATCTAGGACTGGAAAAACATCGGGTACTCAGAATGGAGGTGATCCTCGCGTTCCCAGGTGGCTTCACGGTCGGAATGGTGTGACCACTTGACCTTGAGGAATTTGATTGACTTATTGCGAGTCTTGTGTTCAGCTTCTTCAAGAATAGCAACGGGGTGCTCACGATAAGAGAGGTCTTCTTGGAGATCAATGTCTTCAAAGTTGACGGTGCGGTCAGGGGTCTTGAAGCACTTATGGAGCTGAGAGACATGGAACACGTCGTGCACGTTTGCAAAGTTTGAAGGAAGCTCAAGTTGATAGGCGAGATCACCTCTCTTGCTGACGATCTTGAAAGGACCCACGTATCTAGGGGCAAGCTTCCCTTTGATACCGAAGCGACGAGTACCTTTCGTTGTAGAGACGCGGAGGTAAACATGGTCTCCGATCTTGAAAGCCAAATCACGATGCTTACTATCATAGTAGCTCTTCTGGCGCGATTGCACTGCTTTGAGGTTATCGCGAATGACTTTGCACATTTCCTCTGCCTCTGTGATCAAGTCATTTCCGAGAAGTTGACGTTCACCGGTCTCTGACCAGTTAAGAGGAGTACGACACTTCCTGCCATAAAGAATTTCGAATGGGGCCTTGCCCGAACTCGCTTGAAAGATGTTGTTGTAGGAGAACTCGGCATATGGAAGACAATCTTCCCACTTCATGCCGAAAGAGATAACGCAAGCCCTGAGCATATCTTCGAGAATCTAATTAACACGCTCGACTTGACCGCTAGTTTGAGGATGAAAAGTTGTGCTGAAACGGATGTTGGTGCCCATGGCCTTCTGAAAAGAATCCCAAAACTTGGAGGTAAAGATGTTGCCACGGTCTAATGAGATCAACTATGGAATGCTGTGCAGAGAGACAATCCGAGAGGTATAAAGCTCCGCCAATTGAGTTGCCGTGATAGACTCTTTGATAGGCAGGAAATGAGCCACTTTAGTGAGTTTATCGATGACAACGAATATATCATCATTGCCACGCTTGGACTTTGGAAATCCCGTCACGAAGTCCATCTCAATGTGGTCAATCTTCCATTCTGGAATGGCAAGAGGTTGGAGGAGACCAGCTGGTCGTTGGTGTTCTGCCTTTACTCTTCTGCAGACATCACATTCATTCATGAACTGAGCAATCTCGTGCTTCATTCGAGTCCACCAATACGCCTGCTTGAGGTCCTGGTACATCTTCGTACTCCCAGGGTGGATAGAGAGGAGTGAATTGTGAGCCTCGTTCATAATGACTTTACGAAGGTCACCTTTAGGCACAACAATGCGATCCTCAAAGAAGAGAGTATCCTTGTCATCAAGGCGATAGCACTTGTACTTGGGTTGACTCTTGGCAATCCCAATCTTCACCTTCTTCACCATAGCATCAAGAAGTAGAGCCTCGCGAATCTGATCTTCCAAAGTAGGAGAGACTTGAAGGTTGGCGAGGAAACCTTGAGGAACAACTTGTAAATTGAGTTTGCAAAGCTTCACAAAGCTCGGGTTGGTAAGGCTTGAGAATCAGACTGTTGCAGTAAGCCTTCCTGCTCAATGCGTCAGCAATCACATTGGCCTTTCCTGGAGTATATTCGATGCTCGGATTATACTCTTGAATCATTTCGACCCAACGAGTCTGCCTGAGATTGAGATTAGGCTGAGTGAAGATGTACTTGAGACTCTTGTGGTCGGTGAAGATGTCCACCTTTCTTCCCAATAAGAGATGTCTCCAAGTCAAAAGAGCATGCACAACTGCCGCCAACTCGAGGTCATGAGTGGGGTAGTTCCTCTCGTTGGGCTTCAACTGGCGAGAGGTATAAGCCACAACTTTCTTCTCTTGCATCAACACTGCACCGAGACCTTGGAGAGAGGCATCACAGAAGACCTCGAACGGTTTGGATTCATCAGGAGGAGTCAGAACTGGAGCAGTGACTAATTTCTCTTTCAAAGTGTTGAAAGCGATGTCACATTCAGGAGACCAAACGTACTTCACGTGCTTCTGGAGAAGGTTGGAAAGAGGCTTAGCGATCTTTGAAAAGTTCTCAACGAACCTTCGACAGTAGCTCGCGGGACCAAGGAAGCTGCGGAGTTGCTTCACGTTCTGAGGTGGTTCCCAATTCACAATTGCAGACACCTTCTCAGGATTCACCTCTATACCCTTGGCAGAGATGATATCACCAAGATAGAGAACCTCATCGAGCCAGAACTCGCACTTTGAGAACTTGGCATAGAACTGATGTTCTCTGAGCTTATCGAGCACCAAACGCAAGTGCTTGGCATGATCTTCCTTGTTCTTCGAAAAGACCAGAATGTCATCGAGGTAGACCAAGACGAAGTTATTTGTGTAGGCACTGAAGATGAAGTTCATCATGCGAGAGAAAGTCGGAGGAGCGTTGATGAGGCCAAAAGACATGACAGCGTATTCATATGAACCATAGCTTGTTCTAAAAGCCGTCTTGGGAATATCTTGCTCACGGATTCGAATCTGGTGATAGCCCATACGGAGATCAAGCTTGGAGAATACTTGAGCACCTTTGAGTTGTTCGAACAGCTCATTGATGTTGGGAAGTGGGTACTTGTTCTTTATAGTCTTCTTGTTCAATGGACGGTAGTCAACACAAAGTCGGTCCGTTCCATCCTTCTTCTTCACAAAAAGAACTACACAACCCCACGGAGAAGAACTAGGTCGGATGAGACCCGTTCGCTCTTGAATATCGAGTTGCTTCTTCAACTCCTTCAACTCTTCAGGTCCAAGCTTGTAAGGACGTTTGCAAACAGGTTCCGTGCCAGGCTCAAGATCGATGACGAATTCAACTGGCCGGTGCGGAGGCATTCCTGGAAGCTCTTCTGGAAAGACGTCTTGATATTCGCAAACGACTGGAATTTGAGAGATGGCATCCAGTTCACCCTTCTCATTGAGAGAAAACAGACGGATGGTATCATCACGAGCGGCAAAGACAATTACATCCTCAGACGAATGAGTCAATTGAATCTGCCTGGCAGCACAATCAAGTTGAGCCTTGTGCTTAGAAAGACAATCCATTCCAAGAATAAGATCAATATCCGAGTCACCAAGAATCGTAGGAGAAGACAGAAACTTGTAGTCACCCAAAGTGATAGTAACATCCGGAACAATGGAGTTAGCATTCATGCGCCTACCGGGAGAGACAACAGCTATTGGTCTAGGCAAAACTTGCAAAGCCAACTCATGCTTAAATGCAAAAGGTCTTGAGATGAAACAATGTGATGCACCAGTGTCAAAAAGAACTTTAGCTAGAAAATCGTTAACAGGAAGGTTACCCATGATGACATCTGACGAATCCTCTGCCTAAGCTGCATTCATCAAGTTGACCTTGGCGTGCTTGGGGTTATGCTTGACCACAAATGTACTTGCCGATCTCACAGGAGGAGGAGGAGGGGGACGCCTCTGATTGAAGCATTTGTTGGCATAGTGACCCTTCTGTTGGCACTTGTTGCACGTGACCTCTGAAAGCGGACGGTGATACGAAGCACTCGATCTTGGATCTTGAGACGAAGTCTTGTTCTGAAAGCCAGGGTTGGGTGGGTGGGAAGATCCACTGCCACCTTTTCTCTTCTGCTGATAAGGCTGACGGAACGGAGGAGGAGGAAGCCAATACTTCTGCTACTTAGCCACTTGAGTTGAGGAAGAAGGAGTAGCATCTCCGACTTGTTTCTTGGAAGCATCGCACTTCAGTTGAGCAGCCTCTTGCTTCATTGCCATGTTGTAAAACTCATCGTACCTCTTGGGCTCAAAGAGAACGAGAGCTAGCTGGATTTCTTCTCTGAGACCACCCCTGAACTGGTATATCATGGTCTTCTCGTCAGGGACGTCCTGCTTAGCAAAATGGGCGAGCTTCTGAAACATCTTGTTGTACTCGTAGACAGGCATAGAGCCTTGCTTCAGGTTGCGGAATTCCCCACGCTTGCTTTCAACCATGCTCTGAGGAATATGATGAGCTTTGAAGTCTTGACGGAATTCATCCCAGGTAATCACACGGCCTCCTATGGAATCTTTGTACTGTTGAAACCATTCTGCAGCTTGGTCTTTGAGTTGGATGGAGGCGAACTTGACAAAGTCCTCAGGCCTGACATTACTGCACTCGAAATGCTTGCATATGTCCACGAGCCAATCATCAGCGTCTGTTGCCTCAACACAATTGCTGAATGTCTTTGGCTGGTTAGCAAGGAACTGGTTGAGTGTAGCAAAGTGATTCTGATTGTTGCCTTGGCCCTGGTTCCCTTGATTGCACTCTTGAAGAAGTTGCATGATCAGCTGCGTGTTTGCATTGGTAGCGGCCATCACAGCTTTCCATGCCTCCGAAGGTGGAGGTGGTGGTGGCGGATCAGGATTGGGAGTCGTGCGCATTGGAGGAGCCATCCTGAAGAGGTTGACATCCATTAGCACATTGACACACAAATATCAAAGCTGAATCAAACGGGTTGAAATTGCAACATATAGTCTTCACATCCGAACAAAATGAACGAATGCATTCCAATTGAAATGGTCACATATCCCTAAATTGAGAAGCCACTTAGAATGGAGGTAGAAGAAAAACAACAAGGTACGGAACAAGAGCGAATACTCGGTGAGGATAAGCCAATCTCAAACCAAATATCCGTGGAAGAAGAACTAGAGCTACAAGAATTCCCACCTATGAAACTCCCGAACCTTTCCGGTTATGCAATCAGGTGTTGGGGATACAGGGGAAGCATAATATCTCACCCAAATCTAGCAAATCCTACATCCAGCTGTATCCATCCTTCAACACATAACCAAGAAAAACTTCAGAAATCGTTTACCTCAACCTTCGAAAAGCATCCGTTATACAAGTTATGGCAATACTCCCGAACTCCCGCCCCGGTACTGGGTGGCGTCGAGGTTATCTCACCAACAACTGCATAAAAGAGATTTTCGATGTCGGTGAAACTAAACTCAGGTATTCCAGAACTGCAACGATAAAATTGTGATGACAACACCTCGGAGCTGAACTCCCCGGGACACTGCCACAACCCCTAAATGACAGGAAGCACCAAGAACAATGTTCTCGTCACAAATCGATCGGAACGATTCCAAGATACCCGCGTGATCCTAATTTTTTTTGTGAAATTTGAGAAGCGAAGAGTCAAAACTCTACGTCAGGATGCCTTACCAGAGCGATGAAGGGACTGGGGAGTAAAAAGAATTCCTAAACTCTCCGATATATATAATCCTAAATGACTCAAAACATTTTTCTAGACTCAACAACGCCAGGTATTCGATCAAGTAGGGGGGATCCTAAGGTCGGGGAAGGCTCTGATTACCAACTTGTAACGCCCTCGATGTGGCTATATCTCCTACGTGTCGAAGCACGACTTAGAGGCATAACCGCATTGAAAGCAATGTCGCAAGTAAGGTAATCTTCACAACAACCCATGTAAATAGATAATAGGGGAAAAGGTACATAGTTGGCTTACACTCGCCACGTCACACAAATACATGAATAACATTACAATCATCCAATACACTCATGGTCTGACTATGGTACCAAAATAAAAGATCAACCCCAACATGCGACACGGACCCCGATCGCCCCAACTGGGCACCACTACTGATCATCTGGGAAGGACACATAGTAACGACGAGAGTCTTCATCGAACTCCCACTTGAGCTCACGCGCATCGTCTGGAACGGTATCATCGGTCCCTGCATCTGGTTTTGGAAGCAATCTGTGAGTCACGGGGACTCAGAAATCTCGCACCCTCGCGATCAAGACTATTTAAGCTTATAGGTAAGGCAAGGTAATATGTGGAGCTGCAGCAAGCGACTAGCATATATGGTGGCTATCCTGTTCGCAAAAGAGAGCAAGAAGAGAAGGCAAAGCACGAACGAAGAACTATGATCAAGAAGTGATCCTAGAACAACCTACGTCAAGCATTACTCCAACACCGTGTTCACTTCCCGGACTCCGCCGAGAAGAGACCATCATGGTTACACACGCAGTTGATTCATTTTAATTAAGTTAAGTTTCATGTTATCTACAACCGGACATTAACAAATTCCCATCTGCCCATAACAGCGGGCACGTCTTTCGAAAGTTCAAATCCCTGCAGGGGTGTCCCAAGTTAGCCCATCACAAGCTCTCACGGTCAACGAAGGATATTCCTTCTAGCGGGAAGACCCGATCAGGCTCGGAATCCCGGTTACAAGACATCCTCGACAATGGTAAAACTAAACCAGCAACACCGCCCGAATGTGCCGACAAATCCCGATAGGAGCTGCACATATCTCGTTCTCAGGGCACACCAGATTGTCCAAGGTTCCGGTAGGCCAGCCCAGAGTTGCCCCTGGTGGCCACCGGCAGCTGACAGGTTGGACCAACACTCAGAGGAGCACTGGCCCGGGGGTTTAAATAAAGATGACCCTTGAGTCCACGGAACCCAAGGGAAAAAGAGGCTAGGTGGTGAATGGTAAAACCAAAGTTGGGAATTGCTGGAAGAGTTTTATTCAAGGCGAACTGTCAAGGGGTTCCCATTATAACCCAACCGCGTAAGGAACGCAAAATCCGGGAACATAACACTGATATGACGGAAACTAGGGCGGCAAGAGTGGGACAAAACACTAGGCAAAAGGCCGAGCCTTCCACCCTTTACCAAGTATATAGGTGCATTAAGATAAACAAGATAATATGGTGATATCCCAACAAAAAACAATGTTCCAACAAGGAACGATCTCCAATCTTCACCTGCAACTAGCAACGCTATAAGAGGCGCTGAGCAAAGTGGTAACATAGCCAATCAACGATTTGCTAGGACATGGTGGGTTAGAGGTTGACATGGCAATTTGGGAGGCATGGAAGCAAGTGGTAGGTATCGTAGTATAGGCATAGCAAAAGAGCGAGCATCTAGCAAGCAAAGATAGAAGTGATTCCGAGGGTATGATCATCTTGCCTGGAAAGTTGTCAGAGTTGACTTGATCCTCGTAAGCAAATTCAACGGGCTCCTCGTTAGCGAACTTGTCTCCCGGCTCTATCCAAACAAGACAAACAAGCAAAAGGAACACAATCAACCACGTGCAATGCTCAAGCAACATGATGCGAAAATGGTATGCTATGTGGGATGCGATATGTGATGCATATGCAAGATTTGACAAGGAATGATTGAACCTGGCCTCAACTTGGAAATCCAAGAGTGCCACTGGAAAGGTGAGGTGATTTCGGTTGAAATCGATATAAAGAACACCGGAATCGGATGCACGGTTTGGAATTGGCAAGCAAAACAAATACGGCACCGGTCTGCGATAATCAGCAAGTAGCCATCTAAAAGCATCAAGATAATTATACTACAGCACTCAAAAATGACAAAACAATACATGGCAGACATCCACTCATGATGATTGACAAAATATGAACACTGAGCTACTGCTAATTCATCTATTAACAGGTCCAAACAAGCATGGCAAAAGTGTAAATGATAACAGGTTTCAGACTTAGTGAAATTAACACAAGTCTGGAATTTAACATCAGGTAGCACACTTTGGAGCATGAAAACTATATGCTACAGGAAATTAACACGGCAACGCAAGGCATTAAATGAAGCTACTCAAAGAACTTAACAAAGTCCCTTAGTGACCTTGAGCCAAAATGGATCATAAAATACAATTGCAAGCATGTGAACATGGCAAAAACATAATCAGATTACAGACTTAGTGAAAAACTGGAGCATGCAAATCGGTTAGCGAGTAGGCATGTTCACTAGCTCGATGCACTCACTAAAGAGCATGTCATGACAAACTAAGCATACATGCATCAAAAATATATGGCATATAAACTAGACATGGCAAGAACAACAACATAGCATGCACGGATCAATAGCAACATCCTCGGCAAAATCGCTAACAAGTCAACAATCTGCCAGGATTCACGAAATAGCAAAAGTAGAGCTCGATTGACTCAAGCTAGGGTGCTCCATAAATGCAAACGAAGACATGGATGGATAGAGCACCACAATGTTAACAAATCATCCTTACTGATCATCCTCAAAAGAGTCACGGATCACTAGGAAACAACATGAACATATGGCATAATGACAAAATCAGGACAAGGACTTAGAGAGAAATTCTAAGTCCCTGAAATCAGCATTACAAATTGCACTACTTTGCAAGCTTGTGCTAGTCACCACACATATCACAAAAATACATGGTAAGCACCTCTGTAAAGATGGCATGGCATATAACAAAACTCATGTAGAGCTTAGGACAATATCATGCACACATTAATCATGGCAAAAATGACAAATATCTATTTGATGAAACAGATCTAGCAATTTTATCATATAGCCCTCTTCCAACAGCATTTCGGGCATCAAGATGAGCTCAAATGAAAATTATGCAATGAGATGAAATGATGTACTCTTTGAGACGAACATTTTGATATGCTACACGCACAAATCGGAGCTACGGATGCGGAGATACGACATGCGGAAAAATGCAAATTAGCTAGGGTTTTCGGGGAAGAAGTCAACCCTCGTCCAGATCTGGATCTGGGGTACTGTAGCGGCGGTTCCCGAGGCGGCGGCGATCTCGCCGGACTTGACGGAGGCGACGGCGGCCGGCGGATCCGGGCGAGGAGGAGGGCGGAGGGCGGCCGGAGAGGGCCGGACGGCGAGGTACGAGGCGGCAGCGAGCGACCTCTGCGGCGAGGCGAGCGCCGGCGGGCGACGAGG
>NC_041392.1:166272242-166276982 GCF_002162155.2 Triticum dicoccoides
GCCCCGGTCGGACGGCGGGGAGGGCCGGCCACGGGCTTCCACGGGCCGTGGCGGCGGCGGGCGCCCGAGTGCCAATTGGCACGCGCGGGTTGGCGCGGAGGCAGCGGCGGACGCGTCTGGTCCGCTTCGGACGTGTCCGGCGGCGTGGGGAGCGGAAATTTAGGGTTTGGGGAAGAAGAGACCCGGGATTTGGAATGAGGGTCTATATATAGGCGTAGAGGGAGCTAGGAAGCTCCAAATGAAGTGCGGTTTTCGGCCACGCTATCCTGATCGAACGCTCTAGATGATGGAGAGGGTTTAGGTGAGTTTTTGGCAAAATTGGAAGGGTGTTGGGCTGTAACACAAACGAGGCCTTCTCAGTCCCTCGGTTAACCATTGGAGTATCAAACGAAGTCCAAATGGCACGAAACTTGATAGGCGGTCTACCGGTAGTAAACCAAGGCCGCATGACAAGTCTCGGTACAATCCGGAAATGTTTAACCCCCACACACGAAAAGAGGTAGAAAGGGGCACCGGAGGATATAGGAGCGCCGGAATGCAAAACGGACAACGGAGAAAATGCTCAGATGCATGAGACGAACACGTATGCAAATGCAATGCACCTGATGACATGATATGAGATGCATGAAAAAAGGCAACAACGCACGAAGAAAAAAACCCAAACCCGAGGAAATAAAATAACTTAGCGCTGGAAACGACAAGAGTTGGGATACATATAAGGTAAACTACATCCGGGGTGTTACAATAGCACTCTCCAAATAAAAATGGCAGCAATTATCATGAGCGCTAAAGTTTCTGTTTTTTACAGCATGATCAACAAGACTTTCCCCAAGTCTTCCCAACGGTTCTACTTGGCACAAACACTAATTAAAAGCATAAAAACTCAATCATAACAGAGGCTAGATAAATTATTTATTACTAAACAGGAACAAAAAGCAAGTAACAAAAATAAAGTTGGGTTGCCTCCCAACAAGCGCTATCGTTTAATTCCCCTAGCTAGGCATGATGATTTCAATGATGCTCACATAAAAGATAAGAATTGAAACATAAAGAGAGCATCATGAAGAATATGACTAGCACATTTAAGTCTAACCCTCTTCCTATGCATAGGGATTTTGTGAGCAAACAACTTGTGGGAACAAGAATCAACTTGCATAGGAAGGTAAAACAAGCATAACTTCAAAACTTTAAGCACATAGAGAGGAAACTTGATATTGCTGCAATTCCTACAAGCATATGTTCCTCCCTCATAATAATTTTCAGTAGCATCATTAATGAATTCAACAATATAACCAGCACCTAAAGCATTCCTTTCATGATCTACAGGCATAGAAAATTTACTACTCTCCACACAAGCAAAATTCTTCTCATGAATAATAGTGGGAGAAAACTCAACGAAATAACTATCATGTGATTGAAAATTAAGATCAAGATGACAAGTTTCATGGTTATCATTATTCTTTAAAGCATAGGTGTCGTCACAATAATCATCATAGATAGGAGGCATGCTTTCATCATAATAAATTCGCTCATCAAAACATGGGGGACAAAAAAATATCATCTTCATCAAACATAGCTTCCCCAAGCTTGTGGCTTTGCATATCATTAGCATCATGGATATTCAAGGAATTCATACTAACAACAACATTTTATAGATTTCTTCTTCTAGCACTTGAGCACAATTATCCTTTCCATCATACTCACGAAAGATATTAAAAAGGTGAAGCATATGAGACAAACTCAATTCCATTTTTTATAGTTTTCTTTTATAAACTAAACTAGTGATAAAACAAGAAACTAAAAGACTCGATTGCAAGATCTAAAGATATAGCTTCAAGCACTCACCTCCTCGGCAATGGCGCCAGAAAAGAGCTTGATGTCTACTACACAACCTTCTTCTTGTAGACGTTGTTGGGCCTCCAAGTGTAGAGGTTTGTAGGACAGTAGCAAATTTCCCTCAAGTGGATGACCTAAGGTTTATCAATCCGTAGGAGGCGTACGATGAAGATGGTCTTTCTCGAGCAACCCTGCAACCAAATAACAAAGAGTCTCTTGTGTCCCCAACACACCCAATACAATGGTAAATTGTATAGGTGCAGTAGTTCGGCGAAGAGATGGTGATACAAGTGGTATATGGATAGTAGATAAAGGTATTTGTAATCTGAAATAATAAAAAAAAGCAAGGTAACAAGTGATAAAAGTGAGCGTAAACGGTATTGCAATGCTAGGAAACAAGGCCTAGGGTTCATACTTTCACTAGTGTAAGTCCTCTCAACAATACTAACATAGTTGGACCATAAAACTATCCCTCAACATGCAACAAAGAGTCACTCCAAAGTCACTGATAGCGGAGAACGAACGAAGAGATTATGGTAGGGTACGAAACCACCTCAAAGTTATTCTTTCCAATCAATCTGTTGGGATATTCCTATAAGTGTCACAAACAGCCCTAGAGTTCGTACTAGACTAACACCTTAAGACACAAATCAACCAAAACCCTAATGTCACCTAGATACTCCAATGTAACCTCAAGTATCCATGGGTATGATTATATGATATGCATCACACAATCTCAGATTCATCTATTCAACCAACACATAGAACCTCAAAGAGTGCCCCAAAGTTCCTACCGGAGAATCACGACGAAAACGTGTGCCAACCCCTATGCATAGGTTCATGGGCGGAACCCGCAAGTTGATCACCGAAACATACATCAAGTGTTCTCAAATCTTTAAAGACTCAATCCGATAAGATTACTTCAAAGGGGAAACTCAATTCATTACAAGAGAGAAGAGGGGGGAGGAGAAACATAAGATCCAACTATAATAGCAAAGCTCGCGATACATCAAGATCGTGCCAAATCAAGAACACGAGAGAGAGATCAAACACATAGCTACTGGTACATACCCTCAGCCCCGAGGGAGAACTACTCCCTCCTCGTCATGGAGAGCACCGGGATGATGAAGATGGCCACCGGGGAAGGATTGCCCCCTCCGGCAGGGTGCCGAAACGGGTCTAGATTGGTTTTTGGTGGTTACGGAGGCTTCTGGCGGTGGAACTCCCGATCTATCGTGTGTTCTGGAAGTTTTAGGGTATATGGAGTTATATAGGCAGAAGAAGCAGGTCAGGGGAGCCACGAGGGCCCCACGAGGAAGGGGGGCGCCCCCTACCCTCGTGAGCTCCTCCTTCCTTCCTTGACATGGGGTTCAATCTTCACGCAATACATGAGCGTGAGCCATGGACATAACACTATAGGTGGAATAGAATTGTGGTTGTGGAGAAGACAAGAAGGGAGAGGATAGTCTCACATCAACTAGGCGTATCAACGGGCTATGGAGATGCCCATCAATAGATATCAATGTGAGTGAGTAGGGATTGCCATGCAACAGATGCACTAGAGCTATAAGTATATGAAAGCTCAAAAAGAAACTAAGTGGGTGTGCATCCAACTTGCTTGCTCACGAAGACCTAGGGCATTTTGAGGAAGCCCATCATTGGGATATACAAAGCCAAGTTCTATAATGAAAGATTCCCACTAGTATATGAAAGTGAAAACATGAGAGACTCTCTACTATGAAGATCGTGGTGCTACTTTGAAGCACAAGTGTGGAAAAAGGATAGTAGCATTGTCCCTTTTATTTTTTATTTTTTTATTTGGCCTTTCTTTTTTTATTTGGACTTTATTTTTATTTTATTTTGCCTTTCTTTTTTTATGGCCTTTCTTTTTTGGGACAATGCTCTATTGAATGATGATCATCACACTTTTATTTTTCTTACAACTCAAGAATTACAACTCGATACTTAGAACAAGATATGACTCTATATGAATGCCTCCGGCGGTGTACCGGGATGTGCAATGACTCATGAGTGACATGTATGAAAGAATTATGAATGGTGGCTTTTCCACAAATACGATGTCAACTACATGATCATGCTAAGCAATATGACAATGATGGAGTGTGTCATGAACGAAACAGTGGAAAGTTGCATGGCAATATATCTCGGAATAGGCATAAAATAGCAAATCTGGGCTGGGCCTCCGGTTAATAGGTTAGACCCAAAAATAATATAAAAGTGGAAAATAAAGCCCAATATTGCCCAAAATAGTAGATAATATAGCATGGAGCAATCAAATATTATAGATACGTTGGCGACGTATCAGCGTACCGCAGAACGGAGGAAATGGCCTTGTGTTCGACCGGCCACATTCGAAACGGGATCCTGTTCATCGGGAGGGGTCTGGCGTACCGCAAAACGAAGGAAACGGACCTCCTACGGTCAAAACGGGGGTCCTGTTGATCGGGAGGGGTGTGGCGTACTGCAAAACGGACGAAACAGACTTGTGTTGGAGCGCTACGGTCGAAACGGGGGTCCTGTTCATCGGGAGGGGTGTGGCGTACCGCAAAACGGGACTCCACGGGATACTGTTCATCTCCACCGTCGACCCCCTCCAGCCTCCATGAGCTACTGTTCATCCACCGTTGACCTCCTCCAGCCTCCACCTGTGACTGTTCATCCACGGGCTCCTATTCATCCAGCCTCCACCGCACGCTACTCCACTGGTTACTGTTTAACCACCCCTCCACCATCTACTGTTCAACCAGCCCTCCACACTACGGGGTCCTCTTCAACCACCCTTCCACGGGCACCCCTCCACCGTCTACTGTTCATCCAGCCCTCCACACCACGGGTCCTGTTCAACCACCCCTCCACCGTCTACTGTTCATCCAGCCCTCCACA
>NC_041392.1:166277155-166295097 GCF_002162155.2 Triticum dicoccoides
ATCGATCGGCTTCAGTTAGCAGCAGTAGCGAAGGAATCGCTCGATCGGGTTCAGTTAACAGCCATCGATCGATCGCTCGAGTTCAGTAACGCGTAGCCTGCAGTGCAATCGCTCGGGTTCAGTTAGAGCCCAACGCCTCGCTTGGGTTCAGTTAGAGCCAACGCCTCGCACACATGCGCGTACGTGTACGAGAGAAACGCGCATCGCTCGGCCCCCGACCTCCCACCATAACCGGGAACTACCCGGAATTTTCCTCGCCCTCGCTTCTACCATGGTTTTTCCGTCATGGACGGCGCAAAGAATGTCATGCAGCTGCGTCTCCAGCCCACCCAGGACGAAAAGCCCATTTTCTATCATGATTTTTTGCCATAGAAGTAGGAGCCCACCACATCTATGATGATACCGGGTTTTGTCACAATTATCGTCATAGAAGTGTCATATGTATGACAGAAAAAAATTTTGTTCGGCCCAAAATGTCACGGATGTGTCTTTTTTTTGTAGTGTGAGGTGATGCACAATGTCTGCCAGCGAGCCCCAAAACGGCATCGGGCACTCATAGCAGTAGACGAAGGGCTCTTTGGAGGCATCGACCAGGCCGTCCATGAAACGGGAGTGGCTGTAGGGGATGTTGTTCCAGTTGAATATATGAGCAAGTTACTACGAGATTTAGTCTGAATAAGCACAAAATAAATCATGACGGCTATAATAGAGATTAAACTAATCATGTGGACTAGCATAGTAGATGAACAGATCGAATCTAGGACATAGTCTAGAAACATGAATTCTACCACGATTTCGAACAGGAAAGAAAGAAACACATACGGTGCAACGGGAGCAACACCGTTGGCATTGAGGTTGTCACCCATGTCATTGAGTAAGAGGTTGCCAAGTTCGGGGAAGAAGTCGTCGCTGCCAGCAGTTGTGAGAGTGCGCTCCCCAAATTTCAACAGCTCCCGCCGAATGGAATGCAGGAGGTAGTGGCTGTAGGGGACATTGCGGCCGCCGAATGGAGCACAGGAGTAGCCCATGAAGCAGTAGATAGTGCTCAGCCCTAGTCTCTAATCTTATCTCTATCTCTACTACTCTTCTTTGTTTTTTATAATATACTAGTAGTAGCTATCAAATAAAATAGTATTGCGCCGTCCGCTGCACGCCTGGCTGAACATGCCTCCTCGCCTCCATCAAACCCCTCTGTTAAACCCGCATAAGTAGCTCATAACTAGCTCCAATGGGCTATGTTGCCACATGACCACCAGATGGTTTGATTGAGGCCAGTCGAGATGGTTTAGTAGGATTATGTGGATATTTCTCAAAAAAAACACGTGGAAAAAGTGAAGCAATGTGCAGTTCTTTTTAAATGAGCGTACAGTTTTATGGCATGAATACTACTTCCCGCTTTTACAATATTGAACTAATATAGGCATTTATACATCTATATAATTTCTTTTTCTTTGAATCTATTAGCACATATATTACTTCTTTTCCCTTTTACCAAAATCACTCTATTATATTAAGACGTGCCTTGCACGTGTATACATACTAGTAAATGTAGGGGCTGTTTGGTTCCCAGCCACCTCTTGACACACTTTTCCATGCCTAACCTTAGGCAAGTTTGACCAAGTTAGGTAGGTGTTTGGTTCTAGCCACACCTAAGGTTATTTTTTTATGAGCAGTGAACCCCACATGTCATAGACACAAAAACACTTAGGCAAGCCAAAGTATGGCTAACAATTTGAGCAACTCAACTAAGGCAAGTGTGACAAAAATCATGTGGCAATATATGGCAAAGATAGTCACAATCCAAACAGCCCCGTAGGTTTTTGAATGCGGCAAGGAGACGGGTACAGCTGGGAGTGCAGCGGGCGGCGCCCTAGGCCAGTGCGCCGCTTCAAATGGCGGATGTAGTGAGAGGTCGCGTCCGCCCTGACCCCCTTGACGGTGCACGTCACCTTGTGTCCAGATCTAAGATGCCACATGTACTAGATGAATGACTCCAAGCTCGACCACCGTGATGCAAGAGGTGCGAGCCGAGGAACGCTATTGGAGACACCCTCCTCGTCATCATCTGAGTCCTAGAAGATCTCACCCACATCATCATTAGGCATGCAACCGCTTTCATAGACAACATGCGCAGAAGGAGTAGAGGTGACTGGGGACGCACCACGTCATGGGCACTCCGTACGTGCTCGTGTGCGTGCAGCGGGCGTGCTTTTCCATCAGTGCTAGCTCTAAGGGCGAGGCTGCGGTCGTCTTCGACTCCGGCTAGTCGTTGAGCAACGACGGCAAAGAGGTGATGTAAGAGATGCATAGGCGCTGTGTGTGCGAGCTTCGCCGTAGCACAACGAACCGGACGTCACCGCAGATGGTGCACGCCTCCATGCAGCCGAGTGTGTGCGCTTGCATGTGTTATTCATGTGCAATCTGCGGCTGAGTGTGTGTGCATGCATCTGTTGTGTACGTGCGTTGTGTGCTCCATGCTGTGCACATTTGTGCATGAGTTGGGTCGGCATGAGTTTGTGCATTGGCATGTGTACATGTGTGGCTGCATGCGTGTTGTACATGCGTCGCTTCTTGCGTGGTTATCAATATAAACTAATAAAATAGCTTCAACTTAGCATCCTGATGTATTGTCTCTAGTGGTTATCGAAGAGTTCATGTTCTTTTATTTGTTTATAGGCGGGCATGCGGCAAAAAACAGGGGAAAACGCGCAAGGTTCCTTGCAGACGCTCCACCACGAGGTTCCTTGCTCCTTCTCGGTCATCAGCAATCTATGTTCTTCCACTCTCTTTTTTACGTGAGCTTTGTTCATCATTTTGCCAACACGCGAGACATCTAGCATCAAGGTGCACGTGTCACCCAAGAAAATTGAGATAATCAGATAAGCAGTGCGTAAGTGAGTCGTGCACTTCGATGGCACCTACTCAACGACGGAGCACGGGATGGTAGCCATGACATGGTCAGCCCTTTTTTGGAGAGAGTACGTACTACTATATAACTTTGATGTGTCCCATCAACTCATAGAACGACGAGAAGCTTGCTTACTACGCCTTCTCCGTCACCAACGCGTTCGCGGTGGCTCTCAGCATGAGGAGAAACTTTTGCTTACAAGCGGTGGACGTGCAGCAGTTCATTTGGTGTCAGATTTCCAGAAGTACTACTGTAGTACCACCATTATTGTTCGACTTCCAGAAGAGGCGAAGAGCCAAGCGCAAGGCTAGCCATAGTGGGAGTAACATAAGTAGGAGTACCTCCTTTTTTATTCTAGAAACAACCATACGCGAATATTGGACGGTAACAGCACAACAACTGAATCAAAAATTGAAACCTTCCCGCCCGGCGCCAGCTGAGCCCGCCACTCCACGTTGCTGGCAAGTCAGGGTGACACGACCTCTTACTGCTTCCACCGTTGAAGCGGCGCGCTGACGGAGGGCACCGCCCGCTGCATGCCCGGCATTTCAGACTACACATACTTTGTGAGACAAAAGGTGGGGCCATTATTAATGATATAGTATTATACTAAAGGGACTAACTATTGTAAGCAGGCTCCGTATTAGGTTGGTTCTAGATGATGTGTCAACTTCATATAGCTGGATGTTGGCTATACTGAATTTTGGTAGCACCGCACAAAACTTATATGGCTGCATCTACCTGGTGTCAGCTAACCTCATGGTGCTCCATGTATTCCTACATTCGTAACTAGGTACAATCGCCACTGCAAGATGAAATAAGCTTATTTGTACGTTGACTTACTGATTGCAGTGCGAAACGATCCTAGCATGTGTGGATTAACAAACAAGCAGTGTAGCCGAAGGTGGAAATCAACGAAGGACTTATGAAATTATATATAATCTTCCTCAGGCATGTCAGTATCCCCTTCGTCCAGATGATCATGTTTAGTCATGCCAAGCTATTGATATGTGCTACTATTTTGCAACACCGTTTAAGTATAGCTATGGTTTTCCTATCTTTTCAGATTCAGGACAATGAAGATGATTTCAGGGGAACTGAACAATATGGACTCATGTTGAGTCATCTCTATTTCCTCATGTGTTTGCTGCAAAGGTGTCAGCATCAATTGCAAGATGAGGCAGCTAGCTGTGGAGTTGCCAACATGCTCAAAGTGCTCGCAACATTGAGAAGAAACAAGCATGCCCAGGAAATTAAGGAAATTAATGCGTGCGCGGGGAGGCCCTTTGCTCAGAGAAGCATCGATCGATTTTCTTTATTTCCACGCCTTCTCACATCTTTGTATTGGTTATAGTATGGTGAATCGTTGAGATGCATAAACATGCTGAACTTGTGTTCTTCTGAATGTTAGTATGCATACCGTTTCTTATGAAGCTTAGTTTAATGTAAATGTTGACTAGCCTGTGAACCTTCACAATCTAGTAAGTATATTGTAGGCATGTTATTTGACACCTCACCTTGCCGCGCTACGCGGCTAGTGTGAGTGTCTGCATCCAGTACCACATCCTCTAATTTGGTGGATGCCAAGTTGAAAAAGTTTACCGATGAGTAGCCATAAGCTGGAGGCGTCTCTTTTTTCCTTTCAAATGGGCAATAAGCTGGAGAGCTGGAGAGTGTCTCTAATGGGCTGCCTCTAGTGTTAAGGCCCTCCAGTACGAAACACGGGCAGCCGACAGGGACGATACAAAAGCCTATCCATCTTAAAGCCCATTTGTTTTTGTTTTTTGCGAGGAGAAGCCCATATTTCTTGAAGAGGGGGCGATCCCAGAAAAACCCTCCTTCCTCCTCGTTTCCACTTATACTGCAGCTCGCTGGACTCTCCCGCTTCCGTCGCCCCCCAATTCCCCCCGCTCCCTGAAGGAAATATGCCCTATAGGCAATAATAAAGTTATTATTTATTTCCTTATATCATGATAAATGTTTATTATTCATCTACAATTGTATTAACCGGAAACTTAGTACATGTGTGAATACATAGACAAATTAATGTCACTAGTATGCCTCTACTTGACTAGCTCGTTGAATCAAAGATGGTTAAGTTTCCTAGCCATAGACGTGAGTTGTCATTTGATTAATGGGATCACATCATTAGAGAATTATGTGAGACTTGACCCATCCATTAGCTTAGCACGATGATCGTTTAGTTTGTTGCTATTGCTTTCTTCATAACTTATACATGTTCCTATGACTATGAGATCCTGCAACTCCCGAATATCGGAGGAACACTTTGTGTGCTACCAAACGTCACAACATAACTGGGTGATAATAAAGGTGCTCTACAGGTGTCTCCGATGGTATTTGTTGAGTTGGCATAGATCGAGATTAGGATTTGTCACTCTGATTGTTAGAGAGGTATCTCTAGGCCCTCTCGGTAATGCAGATCAATATAAGCCTTGCAAGCAATGTAGCTAATGAGTTAGTTACGGAATGTAGCATTACGGATCGAGTAAAGAGACTTGTCGGTAAGGAGATTGAACTAGGTATTGAGATACCGACGATCGAATCTCGGGCAAGTAACATACCGATGACAAAGGGAACAACGTATATTGTTATGCGGTTTGACCGATAAAGATCTTCGTAGAATATGTAGGAACCAATATGAGCATCCAGGTTCCGCTATTGGTTATTGACCGGAGACGTGTCTTGGTCATGTCTACATAGTTCTCGAATCCATAGGGTCCTCGCGCTTAATGTTCGGTGATGATTGGTATTACGAGTTTATGTGTTTTGATGTACCTAAGGTAGTTCAGAATCCCAGATTTGATCACAGACATGATGAGAAGTCTCGAAATGGTCGAGACTAAAGATCGATATATTGGAAGCCTATGTTTGGACATCGGAATGGTTCCGGGTGAAATCGGGGGTATACCGAAGCACCAGGAGGTTACCGGAACCCCCCGGGAGGTATATGGGCCTTATTGGGCCTTAGTGGAAGAGAGGGAAAATAAGCAAAGGAGCGGGCGCCCCCCCAAGCCCAATCCGAATTGGGAAGGGGGCCGCCCCCCCTTCCTTCCATCTTCCTCCTCCTTCCTTCTCTCCTAGAACCAACAAAGGGAAGGGGGGAATCCTACTCCCGGTGGGAGTAGGACTCCCTTGGGGCGCGCCAAGAGAGGCCGACCCCCTCCCCCTCCTCCACTCCTTTATATACGGGGGAGGGGGGCACCCCACAGACACACAAGTTGATCATTGATCTTTAGCCGTGTGCGGTGCCCCCCTCCACCATAATCCACCTCGGTAATATTGTGGCGGTGCTTAGGCGAAGCCCTGTTCCGGTAGAAACATCATCAGTGTCATCACGTCGTCGTGCTGACGAAGCTCTCCCTCGAAGCTCTACTGGATCGTGAGTTCATAGGACGTCACCGAGCCGAACGCGTGTAGATCACGGAGGTGCCGTATCTTTGGTACTAGATCGGTCGATCGTGAAGACGTACGACTACATCAACTGCGTTGTCATAACGCTTCCGCTTAAGGTCTATGAGGGTACATAGACGATACTCTCCCCTCTCGTTGTTGTGCATCACCATGATCTTGCGTGTGCGTAGGATTTTTTTTGAAATTACCGCGTTCCGCACCAGAGCCAGGTTTATGCGTAGATGTTATATGCATGAGTAGAATACAAAGGAGTTGTAGGCGTGGGTATATACATATTGCTTGCCGTCACTAGTTGTTTCTTGATTCGGCAGTGTTGTTGGATGAAGCGGCCCAGACCGACATTACGCGTATGCTTACGCGAGATTGGTTGTCAGTTTCTCCAAGTTTAGTTGAATCGGATTCAATGAACAGGGTTCTTTCTGAAGATCAAAAAGCAATCACTATACCGCATTGTGGTTTTTGATGCGTAGGTAAGAACGGTTCTTGCTCAGCCCGTAGCAGGCACGTAAAACTTGCAACAACAAAGTAGAGGACATCTAACTTGTTTTCACAGGGCATGTTCGGATGTGATATTGTCAAGACATGATGCTAAATTTTATTGTATGAGATGATCATGTTTTGTAACATAGTTATCGGCAACTGGCAGGAGCCATATGGTTGTCGCTTTATTGTATGAAATGCAATCGCCATGTAATTGCTTTACTTTATCACTAAGCGGTAGCGATAGTCGTAGAAGCAATAGTTGGCGAGACGACAATGATGCTTCGATGGAGATCAAGGTATCAAGCCCGTGACGATGGTGATCATGACGGTGCCTTGGAGATGGAGATCAAAGGCACAAGATGATGATGGCCATATCATATCACTATATTGATTGCATGTGATGTTTATCCTTTATGCATCTTATTTTGCTTAGTTCAGCGGTAGCATTGTAAGATGATCTCTCACTAAATTTCAAGGTATAAGTGTTCTCCCTGAGTATGCACCGTTGCTATAGTTTGTCATGCTGAGACACCATGTGATGATCGGGTGTGATAAGCTCTACGCTCACATACAACGGGTGCAAGCCAGCTTTGCACACGCGGAATACTCGGGTTAAACTTGACGAGCCTAACATATGCAGATATGGCCTCGGAACACTGGAGACCGAAAGGTCGAGCGTGAATCATATAGTAGATATGATCAACATAGTGATGTTCACCATTGAAAACTACTCCATCTCACGTGATGATCAGACATGGTTTAGTTGATTTGGATCACATGATCATTTAGATAACTAGAGGGATGTCTATCTAAGTGGGAGTTCTTAAGTAATATGATTAATTGAACTTTAATTTATCATGAACTTAGTCCTGATAGTATTTGCATAACTATGTTGTAGATCAATAGCTCGCGATGTAGCTCCCTGTTTATTTTTGATATATTCCTAGAGAAAAACTATGTTGAAAGATGATAGTAGCAATGATGCGGACTAGGTCCGTGATCTGAGGATTATCCTCATTGCTACACAGAAGAATTATGTCCTTGATGCACCGCTAGGTGACGGACCTATTGCAGGAGCATATACAGACATTATGAACAATTGGTAAAGCTCGGTATGATGACTACTTGATAGTTTAGTGCACCATGCTTTACGGCTTAGAACCAGAACTACAAAAACGTTTTGAATGCCACAGAGCATATAAGATGTTCTAAGAGTTGAAATTGGTATTTCATACTCATGCCCGTGTTGAGAGGTAGAAGAACTCTGAAAGTACTTTGCCTACATGATGGAGGAGAATATCTCAACTACTGAGCATGTGCTCAGATTGTCTGGGTACTACAATTACTTGAATCAAGTGGGAGTTAATCTTCCAGATAAGATATTAATTAACAAAGTTCTCTAGTCACTATCTCCAGGTTACTAGAACTTAGTGATGAAATATAATATGCGAGGGATGACGAAAGTAATTCCCAAGCTCTTCGCGATGCTGAAATCAGTGAAGGTAGAAATCAAGAAAAGCATCAATTGTTGATGGTTGACAAGACCACTAGTTTCAAGTAAAAGGGCAAGGTAAAGAAAGGGAACTTCAAGAAGAATGGCAAGCAAGTTTCCACTACCATGAAGAAGCCCAAAGCCACACCCAAGCCTGAAACTGAGTGCTTCTACTGCAAAGGAAATGGTCACCAGAAGTGGAACTGCCCTAGATACTTGGCGGATAAGAAGGATGGCAATGTGAACAAAGGTATATTTGATATACATGTTATTGATGTGTACTTTACTAGTGTTTATAGCAAACCCCTTGGTATTTGATACTAGTTTAGTTGCTAAGAGTAGTAACTTGAAACGGGAGTTGCAAAATAAGCAAAGACTAGTTGAGGACGAGGTGATGATGTGTGTTGGAAATGATTCCAAGGTTGATAAGATCACCATCACACACTCCCTTTACCTTCGGGATAAGTGTTGAACCTAAAATAAATGTTATTTGGTGTTTGCGTTGAGCATAATATGATTGGATCATGTTTATTGCAATATGGTTATTCATTTAAGTCAAAGAATAATTATTATTCTGTTTACATGAATAAAACCTTCTGTGGTCATACACCCAAGGTGAATGGTTTATTGAATCTTGACCGTAGTGATAGTGTGTTGGAAATGGTTTATTCATAATATTGAAGCCAAAAGATGCAAAGTTAATAATGATAGTGCAACTTATTTGTGGCACTGCCGTTTAGGTCATATTGGTGTAAAGCGCATGAAGAAACTCCATGCTGATGGGCTTTTGGAATCACTTGATTATGAATCACTTGATGCTTGCGAACCATGCCTCATGGGCAAGATGATTAAGACTCCATTCTCCGGAACAATGGAGCGAGCAACTGACTTATTGGAAATAATACATATTGATGTATGCGGTCCGACAAGTGTTGAGGCTGGCGGCGGTAGCATTATTTTCTGAACTTCACAGATGATTTGAGCAGATATGGGTATATCTACTTGATGAAACATAAGTCTAAAACATTTGAAAAGTTCAAAGAGTTTCAGAGTGAAGTGGAAAATCATCGTAAACAGAAAATAAAGTTTCTACAATCTGATCGTGGAGACGAATATTTGAGTTATGAGTTTGGTCTTCAACTAAAACAATGTGGAATAGTTTCACAAATTCATGCCACCTGGAACACCACAACATAATGGTGTGTCCGAACGTCATAACTGTACTTTATTGGATATAGTGCAATCTATAATGTCTCTTACCGATTTACCACTATCGTTTTGGGGTTATGCATTAGAGACGGCTACATTCATGTTAAATAGGGCACCGTCTAATCCGTCGAGACGACACCGTATGAACTATGGTTTGTCTAGAAATCTAAGCTGTCGTTTCTTAAAGTTTGGGGTTGTGATGCTTACGTGAAAAAGTTTCAGCCTGGTAAGCTCAAACCCAAATCGTAAAAGTGCGTCTTCATAGGATACCCAAAAGAAACTGTTGGGTACACCTTCTATCACAGATCCGAAAGGCAAGATCTTTGTTGCTAAGAGTGGATCCTTTCTAGAGAAGAAGTTTCTCTCGAAAGAAATGAGTGTGAGGAATGTAGAACTTGATGAGGTAATTGTACCTTCTCCCGAATTGGAAAGCAGTTCATCACAGAAATCAGTTCTAGTGATTTCTACGCCAATTAGTGAGGAAGCTAATGATGATGATCATGAAACTTCAGATCAAGTTACTACCAAACCTCATAGGACAACTAGAGTATGGTCCGCACCAGAGTGGTACGGTAATCCTTTCTGGAAGTCATGTTACTAGACCATGACGAACCTGCGAACTATGAGGAAGCAATGATGACCCCAGATTCCACGAAATGGCTTAAGGCCATGAAATCTGAGATGGGATCCATGTATAAAGAACAAAGTATGGACTTCGATTGACTTGCCCAATGATTGGCGAGCCATTGAGAATAAATGGATCTTCAAGAGGAAGACGGGCGCTAATAGTAGTGTTACTATCTACAAAGCTCAAATTGTCGCAAAAAGGTTTTCGACAAGTTCAAGGTGTTGACTACAATGAGATTTTCTCACTCGTAGCGATGCTTAAGTCTGTCCGAATCATGTTAGCAATTGACACATTTTATGAAATCTGGCAAATGGATGTCAAAACTGCATTCCTTAATGGTTTTCTTAAAGAAGAGTTGTATATGATGCAACCAGAAGGTTTTGTCGATCCTAAAGGTGCTAACAAAATGTGCAAGCTCCAGCGATCCATCTATGGACTCGTGCAAGCATCTCGGAGTTGGAATATACGCTTTGATAAAGTGATCAAAGCATATGGTTTTATACAGAGTTGCGGTGAAACCTGTATTTACAAGAAAGTGAGTGGGAGCACTACAGCATTTCTGATAAGTATATGTGAATGACATATTGTTGATCGGAAATTATGTAGAATTTTCTGGAAAGCATAAAGGAGTGTTTGAAAGGAGTTTTTCAAAGAACAACCTCGGTGAAGCTACTTACATATTGAGAATCAAGATCCATAGAGATAGATCAAGACGCTTGACATATTTTCAATGAGTACATATGTAACGCCCCGAGACCGATGCGCCAGGTGTCTTCCAGTTATTCATGTTGTTTCCTTGTCATTTGTTTGTGTGTTGCATCTTTTCCATGTCATCATGTGCATTGCATCATCATGTTTTCAAAACTTGCATCCGTCCAGGTCTCCCCGTTCTCTCCATTGTCCGTTCTGAGCCCAGACACACTCGCACGCGCCCGCGGCACGTCCGAAATAGTATTTTTTTTAAGTGGCCGGAAAATGTTCTTGGAATGGGATGAGATTTGCGTGGGGTCTTGTTATGTTGTAGGTATACCGTCTGCCAAGTTTCGTCGCATTCGGAGTCCGTTTGAGGCCCCAACGGGTAACTATAGCGGCATTATAGTCGGTCAAACGTCGGATGTTTTCGGTCTCCGAAAACTGTTGCCGGGATTTCCCTCTCTTTCCTGCCTAGACCATCTTCACAGCCCACTACCAACTGCTAGGCCCAACCTAACCTCTCTCATCAGCCCGCGGCCCTCCTCGTGCGCGCGTCCGAAAGCTGTCCCGGACCCGACCCGGGAAGTCGTCACCGTTGGATTCGAATCATCCCCAAACATCCCTAAAACACCTGCGATTATTTGTTTGGTCTCCCAAAGCATTTTAGTTTAGACCGTCCAATTGCGATCGGAGGGACAATATAGTCTTACCCTAGCCCACCAACTATATATAGCCGATGTATTTCTAGACCAAACCCTACTTTCTAGGGATCCTCCCCTATCCACTCGTCGTCGCCGCCGCTCCACCAAATCCACATCGGGATCCATCCCGCATCCACCTCATCTTCAGCCACCCACCAACCATAGCAGCGCTCGTCCTTCCCCTCGATCCATCCCACTGCCCGAAGCTCCTCCTCTTATGCCTCTACGCTCGATCCCCCTCGCCTCGTGCCATGCCACCGCCGGCAAGCTTCGCCGGAGATGAGCGCCGACGCCCCTTCTTCATCTTCCCGTGCTCTCTCCCATTTCTCTCTCTCATCTCCCTGCCTATCCCTTTTTTCTGTCAGCAGGGAGCCCGCCATGGACGCCAGGGATGCCATGTCCCCAAGCAGCAACAGCAGTCCCGAGCCCCGCTGCATCCCCTCGACCGAAACTTGCCGGCGACCCGCAGGTGACCAGCGCCACCTCATCTCGTCTCACACCTCTCCTCCCATGTTGTTCCCTCTCTGCCGATGCTCATCTCTCCCCTCATGTCTTTCCCTACAGGAGCCCCGCTAGGGAACTCAAAGTCCGTGGCCGCCGGTTTGCCTCCGCCCCACGCCGGAGCTGCCTCTTCTCGCGCACCGGTCAAGGATCCGGCCATTCCCCGCCATCCCTCGCTGACGCCAAGCCATGGCCAACCCCCAAGACCCGTTGCTCTGCCTCGCGTCTCACCCGGACGTCCCCGCGTCGTCTGCACAGCCACCTGCATCGAGACCCACGCCGCCAGTCTTCCTCATGGACGTCTGCGTTCGCCTCTGCCCTTGTCGATCTCGTGCACAAGCTGGTGAGAACTCCCGAGCCTCCTCCCACTCCCTTTGCTCTCTTTCGCTGATCGTAGTCTCCGTAGTTGCACGCATCGCCACCACCAAGGATGTGTTCCTCCACAGGGCACACACATGTGCCGCAGCTCCCCCGCAAGTCTCTCCATGCTCAGCTTGCTCCTACTGCACGCCATGCATGAGGCGAGCACGGGCTCGTCCTCGAGCTCCCGCACATGTAGCCTTTGCACGCGCCCGCCTTACTGTGCGTGCACACACACACACGTCTTTCGGCACCCCCCTCCATTGGCCTGTGGTCGCGACGGTCGCCATCTTGCTCACCGGCATCGTCATCCAGTTCCTTGGTGATCCACCAAGAAGAAGGCCTGGTCTCTGGTTTTGTTCAAGTCAAGTGATGCCCTTGTTTTGCACAAACATGCAGCAGCGCTGTGGTAAACACTCTGCTCCTCTATCCAGGAGGTCGTGGGATCAAGTCCCAGTCGGCCCCATTTTTGCTCTGTTTTTCCTGTACTGTTGCACGCACACAACCACATCCACTTCGGGCCAGATCTACTGTTGGGCTTCCACAGTGAGCAGCATTCGGCCCGCATTTTTTATGTTCGCTGTGATTTGTCTAATTCCAAGTGCATGCATATTTATAGAAAATGCCATCATTTTGAATTGTTCATAACTAAATATCCATGCATCCAAATAAAACATGTCATATATGCATCTTGCTTAGAATTTCATGTACTTTTGCAATATGCAACTTTCGTCCATGTTAAAATGTTTAAACTTGTTGTTTGTATTAATTTGTTTAAATGATATGCTAAAATGGTTTAATTCATAACTAAATAACCATAGCTCCAAACTTAACAAACTTTATATGTAATTGGGGTAGAAAAATTCCTAGTTTAACATGGTGGCATTACTTTGCATGTTTAACAACTATAAAATATGCTTTAGGACAGAACAGTGCCAAATCTAAAATATGCATATGAGGATTTCCGGAATTGTTGTTTGTTATTTCCAGCCTCATTTAAACTTTCCTATAATGTGTAGTTTTATTATGCTTCACCTCTTGCCATGTTTAACAACATTTACTATTGTTGGGTACATAAACGAGAGAGAACTAAATAAGTCATGTGGTGTTTTGTCAATATGCAACTCGTTGCATATTGAGCTCCACTTAACTTGTAGAGTTGTTTGTGCATTTTGCCATGCCATGTTTCATTAAACCGGACATGCATCATACTTGGTGGTGCATCATGCCATGTTCATGTGATGGTTGTTTACTATGTTGCTTGATTCTTTCCGGGTTGCTTCTCTCGTTATATTTGGTTCCGTTCCGGAGTTGTGAGGATTCATTCGACTATGTCCGTTTGTCTTCTTCATGGACCCGTTCTTCTTCCTTGCTGGATCTCAGGCAAGATGACCATACCCTCGAAATCACTTCTATCTTTGCTTGCTAGTTGCTCGCTCTATTGCTATGCCGTGATACCTACCACTTGCTATATCATGCCTCCCATTTTTCCATGTCAAGCCTCTAACCCACCTTTCCTAGCAAACCGTTGTTTGGCTATGTTACCGCTTTGCTCAGCCCCTCTTATAGTGTTGCTAGTTGCAGGTGAAGCTGAAGTTTGTTCCATGTTGGAACATGGATATGTTGGGACATCACAATATCTCTTACTTAATTGATGCATCTATATACTTGGTAAAGGGTGGAAGGCTCGGCCTTATGCCTGGTGTTTTGTTCCACTCTTGCCGCCCTAGTTTCCGTCATATCGGTGTTATGTTCCTTGATTTTGTGTTCCTTACGTGGTTGCGTGTTATGGGAACCCCTTGACAGTTTGCTTTGAATAAAACTCCTCCAACAAGGCCCAACCTTGGTTTTACATTTTCCTAACAACCTATAACCTTCCCTTGGGTTTTCGCGAGCCCGAGGATCATCTTTATTTTAACCCCCCCCGGGCCAGTGCTTCTCTAAGTGTTCGTCCGAACTGGGCGATGTCCGGCGCCCCCTGGGCAACCAGGGTTTATGCCAACCCGACGTCTTGCCTATTCGGTGTGCCCTGAGAACGAGATATGTGCAGCTCCTATCGGGATTTGTCGGCACATTTGGGTGGCTTTGCTGGTCTTGTTTTACCATTGCCGAAATGTCTTGTAACCGGGATTCTGAGACTGACCGGGTCTTCTCGGGAGAAGGACTATCCTTCGTTGATCGTGAGAGCTTGTGATGGGCTAAGTTGGGACACCCATGCAGGGTTTTGAACTTTCGAAAGCCGTGCCAGTGGTTATGGGCAGATGGGAATTTGTTAATATCCGGTTGTAGAGAACTTGAAACTTAACTTAATTAAAATGAATCAACCGCGTGTGTAGCCTCGATGGTCTCTTTTCGGCAGAGTCCGGGAAGAGAACATGGTCTCGTGTTATGCTTGAACATAAGTTAGCCTCAGGATCACTTCTTGATCATTATTAGCTTCTCGACCGTGCTTTGCTTCTCTTCTCGCTCTCTTTTGCGTAAGTTAGCCACCATATATGCTAGTGCTTGCTGCAGCTCCACCTCACTACCTTTCCTGCCTTTAAGCTTAAATAGTTTTGATCGCGAGGGTGTGAGATTGCTGAGTCCCCATGACCCACAGATACTTCCTAACAGATGCAGGTGCCGATGATGCCAGTGCAGGGGACGCTACCGAACTCAAGTGGGAGTTCGACGAGGATTCGGGCCGTTACTATGTCTCTTTTCCGGATGATCAATAGAGGAGCCCAGTTGGGGCGATCGGGGATCTAGCATTTGGGGTTGTCTTCTTTTATTTTGGTTCCATAGTCGGACCTTTGTTTGTACCTTGGTTGATGTATGGTTTATTTATGTATTGTGTGAAGTGGTGATTGTAAGCCGACTCTTTATCCCTTTCTTGTTCAATACATGGGATGTGTAAAGATTACCCCTCTTGCGACAAGCCTACCATGCGGCTATGCCTCTAAGTCGTGCCCCGACATGTGGGAGCTATAGCCGCATTGTGGGTCTTACAACATACCTTGACAAGATTTTGAAGTAGTTCAAAATAGAATAGTCAAAGAAGGAGTTCTTGCCTGTGTTGCAAGGTGTAAAGTTGAGTAAAGAATCAAAACCCGACCACGACATAAAATATAAAGAGAATGAAAAGTCATTCCCTATGCCTCAGTCGTAGGTTCTATAAAGTATGCTATGCTATGTACCAGACCTATTGTATACCTTAGCATGATTTTGGCAAGAGAGTACAATAGGGATCTAGAAGTAGATCACTCGACAATGGTCAAAATTATCCTTAGAGGACTAAGGAAATATTTCTCGGTTATGGAGATGATAAAAGAGTTACTCGTCAAGAGTTACGTCGATGCAAGCTTTTTGATACCTATCTAGATGACTCTAAGTCTCGATCTAGATACATATTGAAAGTGGGAGCAATTAGCTAGAGTAGCTCTGTGCAAAGCATTGTAGACATACAAAATTTGCAAAATACATACGGCTCTGAACTGGCAGACCCGTTGACTAAATTTCTCTCATAGGCAAAACATGATCACTCTTTGGGTGTTAAACACATAGCGATGTGAACTAGATTATTGACTCTAGTAAACCCTTTGGGTGTTAGTCACATGGAGATGTGAACTATTCACATAAAGATGTGAACTATTGATGTTAAATCACATGATGATGTGAACTAGATTATTAACTCTAGTGCAAGTGGGAGACTGAAGGAAATATGCCCTAGAGGCAATAATAAAGTTATTATTTATTTCCTTATATCATGATGAATGTTTATTATTCATGCTAGAATTGTATTAACTGGAAACTTAGTACATGTGTGAATACATAGACAAACTTAATGTCACTAGTATGCCTCTACTTGACTAGCTCGTTGAATCAAAGATAGTTAAGTTTCCTAGCCATAGACATGAGTTGTCATTTGATTAATGGGATCACATCATTAGAGAATGATGTGATTGACTTGACCCATCCGTTATTTTAGCACGATGATCATTTAGTTTGTTGCTATTGCTTTCTTCATAACTTATACATGTTCCTATGACTATGAGATCATGCAACTCCCAAATACCGTAGGAGCACTTTGTGTTCTACCAAACGTCACAACGTAATTGGGTGATTATAAAGGTGCTCTACAGGTGTCTCCGCTGGTGTTTGTTGAGTTGGCATAGATCGAGATTAGGATTTGTCACTTCGATTGTCGGAGAGGTATCTCTGGGCCCTCTCGGTAATGCACATCAATATAAGCCTTGCAAGAAATGTAGCTAATGAGTTAGTTACGGGATGTAGCATTATGGATCGAGTAAAGGGAATTTCCAGTAACGAGATTGAACTAGGTATTGAGATACCGACGATCGAAACTCGAGCAAGTAACATACCGATGACAAAGGGAACAACATATATTGTTATGCGGTTTGACCGATAAAGATCTTTGTAGAATATGTAGGAACCAATATGAGCATCTAGGTTCCGCTATTGGTTATTGAACGGAGACGTGTCTCAGTCATGTCTACATAGTTCTCGAACCCGTAGGGTCCGCACGCGTTAACGTTTAGTGACGATCGGTATTACGAGTTTATGTGTTTTGATGTACCGAAGGTAGTTCGGAGTCCCGGATTTGATCACGAGCATGACGAGGAGTCTCGAAATGGTCGAGAAGTAAAGATCGATATATTGGAAGCCTATGTTTGGACATCGGAATGGTTCCGGGTGAAATCGGGAGTATACCAGAGCACCAGGAGGTTACCGGAACCCCCCGGGAGGTATATGGGCCTTATTGGGCATTAGTGGAAGAGAGGGAAAAGAAGCAAAGGAGGGGGCGTGCTCCCCAAGCCCAATCCAAATTGGGAAGGGCCCCCCTTTCCTTCCTTCTTCCTCCTTCCTTCTCTCCTAGAACCAACAAAGGGAAGGGGGGATCCTACTCGCGGTGGGAGTAGAACTCCCTTGGGGCGCGGCTAGAGAGGCCGACCCCCTCCCCCTCTTCCACTCCTTTATATACGTGGGAGGGGGCACCCCATAGACACACAAGTTGATCATTGATCTTTATCCGTGTGCGGTGGCCCCCTCCACCATAATCCACCTCGGTAATGTTGTAGCAGTGCTTAGGCGAAGCCCTGTTCCGGTAGACGTACGACTACATCAACCGCGTTGTCATGACGCTTCCGCTTACAGTCTACGAGGGTATGTAGATGATACTCTCCCCTCTCGTATCTGTGTATTACCATGATCTTGCGTGTGCGTAGGATTTTTTTTTGAAATTACTGCGTTCCCCAACACTCCCCATCTTCCTCAGTCGTCAAGAAAACCCCCGCTCCCCTTCTTCCTCACTTGCACAGAAAACGCCTGCTCCTCTTCTTCCACTCCAACAAAAAAAACCCAGCCCTCCTTCTTCCCCACTCGCACTTCGAGTAGGCTCATCTCTGGTACTCTGCTCAAACCCGTGAGCTCGGCACGACATCCACAAGGAAAATGGAATCGGCTGGCCCCAGCGCCAAGAAGATGAGGCTCCTGCCAGCGGCAACGCCGGTTGTAGATCCTGCACCCGACACCGCG
>NC_041392.1:166295268-166347885 GCF_002162155.2 Triticum dicoccoides
ATAGAATCTCTGGTGGACCGCATCAGCGATCTCTCGGACGTCATCCTTGAGGAGATCATCTCACTTCTCCCCACCAAGGATTGATGTCACACACAAGTCCTCTCAACTCGGTGGTGCGGCGCACCGCGCCCCTCAATCTCGACCGTCGTCAGATATCTATCCTTCCTGAATTTGATCTCCTCAGAGCCACCATCTCCTCTCACCAGCAGGGCCCCATTCAACGCCTCTGCATCCCGACACGCTACCTGCTGTCCATACCCGGCACGGTGGACGCTTGGCTGACATCCCCTGAATTCGAAAAACTCCAACAGTTTGAGTTCCACCATTACCACGAAAGTTTCATACCACGAACATACCAAGAATTCGTGCCCACACCACAGTTGTCCATCTTGCAGTTTTCCTCCTCTCTTCACACTGTGCCATCTACCAGGCGATCTGGTACAAATGCTTCGACTCCCACTGCTAAAAAAAACTTTTGCTAGTGGTGGTTTATCTGTCGGAGGCCTCACTGCACAACATCATCCACTCCAGTTGCCCTACCCTGGAGCGCTTGCTGATTGTTTTGGGAATAGAAATACCTATCAGTTGTCTCCAAATAAAGTCGCCTCACCTTAAAAGCATTGGAATTTGTTTTGAAGGACATCATCTCATCATCGAAGGTGCCCCTTCAGATGAAAGGTTGCTCCTTGATAATTGTTATAAACCTTCACAAATAACTGTCGTCTCTGCGCCCAAACTGGAGACCTTTGGTGTAATTCGTGATCCGTTTAATGATCACAAAGAGTTGGTGTTTGGCTCCTCACTTTTTCAGGTACCGTACATTATCATCTACACATTTGTAATCATAAGATGCATTTTTCATTTGTGCGCATAAGTTTTATATCATCTTGGAGTACACTTTGGGTACTAATATTATGTTATATGCTCAATGAAGAGTTTGTCCATGGATAGCCTATCAATGCTGCTGGATTCTTTCAAGATCTTATATATCGGAATGTATAGTTATGATCTGAACATAATTATTGGCTTGCTGCGATGCTTTCGGTCTCTGGAGAATTTATATATGGAGGTGATGATTTCATGCGCATTGAAAGACTGTATATATGGTACTAGAATTAACCGTTCAGCTATTGCTCTTTCGACATACTCTTTTTTTCACACCTTAACTATTTTCAAATCTTCATGTCTACTTAGGTACTGCAAGTACATGGACAAAAACGTATAACCAATCGGTGGCGTAATAAGCACCATGACTTTCTCAGTTCTCATGACATTTGTTTGAGGACAATAACGATGGAAGGATATGCATCCAACTAGGCAAACAAATGCTTTGTCACATTCTTCCTGTTGAATGTGAGGTTACTATTGTCGCTGAGGCTTAAGTTTTATCGCAAGAGATTTCTCACGGGCGGACACGTTGAAGAGAAAAAAAGAATTTTCAGGTGGACAAATGGGCTTCTAAACGTGCTCGGCTTCTATTTACAACAAGTTGTAGTCATCGTGCAATAAATTTTTATGCACAGGATGTTGATTTTATGGATTAGACCGATCCATTTGTTTGTGACTGCGAAAAAGAGTGGTTGGGTTAGATGTTACTGCCATGTTCAATCTGGGGTTTGTCTAAAAAATTTATGAACAATTAATCCTTGGGTTTTTTGTACCGTTTGTAAGCTTGAGTTGCATGTTGTTTCCCTCGTACTCCCCTCCACCTGCCACTACACTGCTGCATCTTCCACGGCTGTTGTTCCTTCCCGTCCGAGGCCTCGCTGTCGTTCTCTGCCTTGGTTCGCTCGTTGTGCCAGCCTCTGTCTAGCGTTGTCAACATGGTCAACGACCAAGAGGAATCAGGAGATGACTATACATGGAGAGGCTGACAGTAGGGACCCACAGGGTCATTGCATTACGCAAGCAAGTGCCTTGTTATTACAAGCCAGGACAAGTCATCGACGTCTCATCTCACACCAGCGATGCATAGGCCAGCGCAGCGGCGGATTTGTTAAAATTACACAATGAGCGGATAACACCAGGGACCCGGCAGCTCGCCCAGTTGTTTTTTTATTTTCAGAGACGCAACTCAACTGCGTGTTGTGCGAGGGCTGTGGCCCATCTAGCCCACGCTTTTATTTAAGCACATGACGAGCCCAGTTGATATCTTTTTTCTTTCTGAAAATGGCTAGTCCAGTTCTTTTTTTGGAGAAAACCAAAACCGGCGCATACTTGCTTTTCTCAGCCCTGCTGGGCAACAAATCTTTCAAGACGACGAGGAAGGGATGTAAAGTAGGAAGAAATGGGCTTCCCCGGAAAATGGGCTATAAGTTGTAAGAAATGGGCTGTAAATTTTTAAACCAAAGGCAACCGGAAATTACATTAAAATATCATTTTTTTTCTAGATTTCTCTACTCTCTACTCTTATAAAAACCAAAGCCAACTGGCAATTACATTAAAAGATCGTGTTTTCTCCCACAAGATAAACTACTCATAAAAATGCATCTTCATGTTCCGTGCAACGCACGGGCATATTGCTAGTTAAGATTTTAAATTTCATTCATTTTTGCGGAGAATTGTTTTTTGAATTTTATTTTCATATAATTTTTTTAAAAATATTTTTAACGCGACTCGAAATTTCGTGATTAAAAGAGTTCGGACCCCACTGAAATATGAAAAATTTCATTGAATCTTTTAGCAGTGCCCAGAATATATGGTCTGTAATGCTAATAAAAAGAATATGGGCTTCAAATATCCTTAAGAATTAGCAAATGGGCTGTAAATTATTGAAAATAATGGCTAAGGGGTTGTATGTTGTTTCCATAGATTTGGAGGCTGACTTCTGGGCCTACTAGGTTGACGATTACGCTGTCCTATTTTTTATGCATACGCAAGGCTTTGTCAACTTAGTCAACACAGAGCAGTGACTGTTGGATGTCCATCCAAAGGCCGCCGTGCTTCTTCAATCTCTGATCTTCCTGCTCTAGCCGCCCAAACCAGCGCCGGCGGGACTGCCTGCTCACTCCTCCCGTGGCTGGTTGTGCTGCTGCCAGGCCATCCCTCTACCCACACGCACATCCTACTATTTTCCGGTGACGTCAGCCTCACCCCGTAGCTGACCAGTCAGCTCTCGTACACCCCTCAGCGTGGGCATCCACTGCGGTGGCTTCGCCGGCTCCGGGTCATTCCCTTCTTTGGCCTCACCCTCGTCCACCATGTTTGTGCTCTCGGCGCGGCGGGGTCAACATGGTCAACAAACAATAGCCATCTGAAGAGGCTGACAGTAGGGGTCCACACAAGGAAATGCCTCCTTATTACGCGTAAAATAATGATCCGTCCACCTGACAGCTGGGACCCACCGGAAGGGCCTCTGTATTTTTTGAAAAAAATGTTCCCCCCGCTGTTAGCTCGGACCCACCAGCTATATCTTCACACACAAGGAAGTGCCTCCTTATTAAGCACAAAAAAATGAATACTCCCCTGCTAGCTGGGACCCACCATTGTGGGAGGCTGACTTGTGGGCCTACTAAGATGACGGGGACGGAGGGCTTTGTCAACTTAGTCAATATAAACCATTCTAGCTCCAGTGACTGTACAATGTCCATCCAACGGTCGTAGTGCTTCTTCAACCTCTGGTCTTCTTGCTCCAGCCGCCCAAACAAGCGTCGGACGTGCCGCTGGCTCCTGTCTCTCGTGTTTGGCTGTGCTGCCACCGCTGGCCATGCCATCCCTCTATACTCACCCACACCTCCTGTTATTCTCTGGCGACGGCAGCCTCACACCGCAGCCGAAGCAGTCAACCCACGTACTCCCCTCCGCGTGGGCATCCACTGCCGTGTCTTCCCCAGCTCCGCGTCGTCCCCTTCCTAGGCCTCGTCGTCATCCACCGCCCTGGTGCGCTCGATGCAGCGTGGTCAACATGGTCAAGGAACAACTTCCATCAGAAGAGTATTGTACGTGGAGAGGCTGACAGTTGGGTCCACGGCCGCAGCAAGGAAGTGCCTCCTTATTACTCAGAAAATAATGATTCCTCCACCTGACAGCAGGGACCCACCGGACGGGCCACCGTATTTCTCGAAAAAATGTTTCCCCCTGACTACTGGGACCCACCAGCTACATCTTCACACGCAAGGAAGTTCCTGACAGTCGAGACCCACCTGGTCGAAGCGTACGTAGCGATCTCATTTTGGTCGCGAACGTGTACGTACATACTGGTCGATGTAGAGGCGCGCACGTGTGGTAGTAGAGGCGCGCACATGTGGTAGTAGAGGCGCGCATGTAGCATGTAGATGTACGTACATCGGCCAGGGTGCAAGAAAGTAAATACGGCCACATACGTACATACGGGCGGGGTCTCGAATGGCTACTCGCGCAGACGTACGGCCAGGGCTCGTGTGCATGGCTGGGACGGAACGGAGAAACTACATCGCTGTCATGTTCATGGCGAGCTAACCGGCTGGGTCGGAACGAAATGCGTTGTAGTGTTCATCGGGAGCCAACCGGCTTGGACGGAACAACCGATGGAAACGAGGCCTGGCGTACCGCAGAACGGAGGAAACGGCCTTGTGTTCGACCGGCCACGGTCGAAATGGGATCCTATTCATCGAGAGGGGTCTGGCGTACCGCAAAATGGAGGAAACGGACTTTTGTTGGACCTCCTACGGTCGAAACGGGGTCCTTTTAACCGGGAGGGGTATGGCATACCGCAAAACGGAGGAAACGGACTTGTGTTGTAGCGCTATGATCGAAACGGGGGTCCTGTTCAGCGGGAGGGGTGTGTCGTACCGCAAAACGGGACTCCACATGCTACTGTTCATCCACCGTCGACCTCCTCCAGCCTCCACGGGCTACTGTTCATCCACCGTCGACCTCCTCCAGCCTCCACCCACGACTGTTCATCTAGCCTCCACCGCGCGCTCCTCCACCGGCTACTGTTCAACCAGCCCTCTCCACGGGTTCCTGTTCAACCACCCTTCCATGGGCTACTATTCATCCAACCCTCCACCGGCTACTGTTCAACCAGACCTCCACTGACTACTGTTCAACCAGCCCTCCACGGGGTCCTATTCATCCAGCCCTCCACAGGGTCCTGTTCATCCACCGGCTCGATCAATCGGGGTACTGTTCATCCAGCGGCAAGGACCTCTACTACCATAGGGTCCTGTTCATCCAACCCCCCACCGGGAACTGTTCATCCAAACCCCCTCAACAACGCTCATTGTTCATCCAGATGCAGCATCGATCGGCTTCAGTTAGCAGCAGTAGCGAAGGAATCACACTCGGGTTCAGTTAACATCAAGGGATCGATCGATCGCTCGGGTTCAGTAACGCATAGCCTGCAGTGCAATCGCTCGGATTCAGTTAGAGCCCAACGCCCCGCTCGGGTTCAGTTAGAGCCCAATATCTCGCACACACATGCGTACGTACGAGAGAAACGTGCATCGCTCAGTCCCGACCACCCACCGTAACTGGGAACTCCCCGATATTTTCCTCGCCCTCGCTTCTACCATGGTTTTTTCCGTCATGGACATCCCAAAAAATGTCATGCAGCTGCGTCTCCGGCCCGCCTAGGACGAAAAGCCCATTTTCTGTCATGATTTTTTGTCATAGAAGTAGGACCCCACCACATCTATGTTGATACTGGGTTTTGTCACAACTATCGTCATAGAAGTGTCATAAGTATGACAGAATTTTTTTGTTTGGCCCTAAATGTCATGGATGTGTCTTTTTTGTAGTGAGTGTTCCTCCGGTATTCGGGAGTTGCATGATCTCATAGTCATAGGAACATGTATAAGTTATGGAGAAAGCAATAGCAACAAACTAAACGATCATCGTGCTAAGCTAACGGATGGGTCAAGTCAATCACATCATTCTCTAATGATGTGATCTCGTTAATCAAATGACAACTCATGTCTATGGTTAGGAAACATAACCATCATTGATTTAACAAGCTAGTCTAGTAGAGGCATACTAGTGAAACTCTGTTTGTCTATGTATTCACACATGTATTATGTTTCCGGTTAATACAATTCTAGCATGAATAATAAACATTTAACATGATATAAGGAAATATAAATAACAACTTTATTATTGCCTCTAGGTCATACTTCCTTCAGTCTCCCACTTGCTCTAGAGTCAATAATCTAGATTACAATGTAATGATTCTAACACCCATGGAGTCTTGGTGCTGATCATGTTTTGCTCGTGAGAGAGGCTTATTCAACGGGTTTGCAACATTCAGATCCATATGTATCTTGCAAATCTCTATGTATCCCTCCTTGACTTGATCGCGCATGGAATTGAAGCGTCTCTTGATGTGCATGGTTCTTTTGTGAAATCTGGATTCCTTTGCCAAGGCGATGGCACCAGTGTTGTCACAAAAGATTTTCATTGGACCCGATGCACTAGGTATGACACCTAGATTGGATATGAACTCCTTCATCCAGACTCCTTCATTTGCTGCTTCCGAAGCAGCTATGTACTCCACTTCACACGTAGATCCCGCCATGACGCTCTGCTTGGAACTACACCAACTGACAGCTCCACCATTTAATAAAAATACGTATCCAGTTTGTGACTTTGAGTCATTCAGATCGGTGTCAAAGCTTGCATCGACGTAACCGTTCATGACTAGCTCTTTGTCACCTCCATAAATGAGAAACATATTCTTAGTTCTTTTCAGGTATTTCAGGATGTTCTTGACCGTTGTCCAGTGATCCACTCCTGGATTACTTTGGTACATCTCTATAAACTAATAGCAAGGCACACATCAGGTCTGGTACACAGCATTGCATACATGCTAGAATCTATGGATGAAGCATAGGGAATGAATTTCATTTTCTCTCTATCTTCTGAAGTGGCGGGCATTGAGACCGACTCAACTTCACACCTCGTAACATAGGCAAGAACCCTTTCTTTGCCTGATCCATTTTGAAATTCTTCAAAACTTTATCAAGGTATGTGCTTTGTGAAAGTCCAATTAAGCGTCTTGATCTATCTCTATAGATCTTGCTGCCCAATATAAACGCAGCTTCACCGAGATCTTTCATTGAAAAATTCTTATTCAAGTATCCTTTTATGCTATTCAGAAATTCAGTATCATTTCCGATCAACAATATGTCATCTACATATAATATCAGAAATGCTACAGAGCTCCCACTCACTTTCTTGTAAATACAGGCTTCTCCAAAAGTCTGTATAAAACCATATGCTTTGATCACGCTATCAAAGCATATATTCCAAGTCTGAGAGGCTTGCACCAGTCCATAAATGGATTGCTGGAGCTTGCACACTTTGTTAGCACCCTTTGGATCGACAAAACCTTCTGGTTGCATCATATACAACTCTTCTTTAAGATATCCATTAAGGAATGCAGTTTTGACATCCATTTGCCAAATTTCATAATCATAAAATGCGGCAATTGCTAACATGATTCGGACGGACTTAAGCATCGCTACGGGTGAGAAGGTCTCATCATAGTCAACTCCTTGAACTTGTCGAAAACCTTTTGCAACAAGTCGAGCTTTGTAGACAGTAACATTACTGCCAGCGTCAGTCTTCTTCTTGAAGATCCATTTATTCTCTATGGCTTGCCGATCATCACGAGAGTCAACCAAAGTCCATACTTCGTTCTCATACATGGATCCCATATTAGATTTCATGGCCTCAAGCCCTTTCGCGGAATCTGGGCTCATCATCGCTTCCTCATAGTTCGTAGGTTCGTCATGGTCAAGTAACTTACTCTGCTTGACCTATGAGGTTCGGTAGTAACTTGATCAGAAGTTTCATGATCATCACCATTAGCTTCCTCACTTACTAGTGTAGGAATCACTGGAACTGATTTCAGTGATGAACTACTTTCCAATAAGGGAGCAGGTACAATTACCTCATCAAGTTCTACTTTCCTCCCACTCACTTCTTTCGAGATAAACTCCTTCTCTAGAAAGGATCCATTCTTAGCAACGAATATCTTGCCTTCGGATCTGTGATAGAAGGTGTACCCAACAGTCTCCTTTGGGTATCCTATGAAGACACATTTCTTCGATTTGGGTTCGAGCTTATCAGGTTGAAGCTTTTTCACAAAAGTATTGTAGCCCCAAACTTTAAGAAACGACAACTTGGGTTTCTTGCTAAACCACAGTTCAAAAGGTGTCGTATCAACGAATTTAGATGGTGCCCTATTTAACATGAATGCAGTCGTCTCTAAAGTATAACCCCAAAACGATAGCAGTAAATCGGTGAGAGACATCATAGATCACACCATATCTAATAAAGTGCGGTTACGATGTTCGGACACACCATTATGTTGTGGTGTTCCATGTGGCTTGAGTTGCGAAACTACTCCGCATTGTTTTAAATGAAGACCAAACTTGTAACTCAAATATTCTCCTCCATGATTAGATCGTAGAAACTTTATTTTATTGTTACGATGATTTTCCACTTCACTCTGAAATTCTTTGAACTTTTCAAATGTTTCAGACTTATGTTTCCTTAAGTAGATATACCCATATCTGCTCAAATCATCTGTGAAGGTGAGAAAATAACAATATCCGCCGCGAGCCTCAATGTTCATTGGACCACATACATCAGTATGTATGGTTTCCAATAACTCTGTTGCTCGCTTCATTGTTCCGAAGAACAGAGTTTTAGTCATCTTGCCCATGAGGCATGGTTCGCAAGTACCAAGTGATTCATAATCAAGTGATTCCAGAAGTCCATCAGAATAGAGTTTCTTCATGCGTTTTACACCAATATGACCCAAACGGCAGTGCCACAAATAAGTTGCATTATCATTATCAACTCTACATTTTTTGGCTTCAAGACTATGAACATGTGTATCACTACTATCAAGATTTAGTAAAATAGACCACTCATCAAGGGTGCATGACCATAAAAGATATTACTCATATAAATAGAACAACCATTATTCTCTGATTTAAATGAATAACCGTCACGCATGAAACAAGATCCAGATATAATGTTCCTGCTCAACGCTGGCACCAAATAACAATTATTTAGCTCTAAATTAATCTCTAAGGTAGATGTAGAGGTAGCATGCCAACGACGATCACATCGACTTTGGAACCATTTCCTACGTGCATCGTCACCTTGTCCTTAGCCAATCTTCGCTAAATCCGTAGCCCCTGTTTCGAGTTGCAAATGTTAGCAACTGAACCAGTATCAAATACCCAGGCACTACAGCGAGCATTAGTAAGGTACACATCAATAACATGTATATCAAATATACCTTTCACTTTGCCATCCTTCTTCTCCGCCAAATACTTGGGGAAGTTCCGCTTCCAGTGACCAGTCCCTTTGCAGTAGAAGCATTCAGTTTCAGGCTTAGGTCAAGACTTGGGTTTCTTCACTTGAGCAGCAACTGGCTTGCTGTTCTTCTTGAAGTTCCCCTTCTTCCCTTAACCCTTTTTCTTGAAACTAATGGTCTTATTGACCACAAACACTTGATGCTCCTTCTTGATTTCTACCTCCGTAGCCTTGAGCATTGCAAAGAGCTCGGGAATAGTCTTATCTATCCCTTGCATATTATAGTTCACCATGAAGCTCTTGTAGCTTGGTGGAAGTGATTGAAGAACTCTGTCAATGACACTATCATTAGGAATATTAACTCCCAGTTGAGTCAAGTGGTTGTGGTACCCACACATTCTGAGTATATGTTCACTGACAGAACTATTCTCCTCCATTTTAAGCTGTAGAACTTATTGGAGACTTCATATCTATCAATCTGTGCATTTGCTTGAAATATTAACTTCAACTCCTGGAACATCTCATATGCTCCATGATGTTCAAAACGTCATTGAAGTCCTGTCGTGGAATTGTCACGGCAGATGTCCTAGTGGAAGGACTTAATCATAGAGCCATCACAACTAGGAAGGTTAAATGGGTTAAAACAAGACAAAGGACACGAGGGTTATACTGGTTCGGCCCCTTGCGGTGAAGGTAAAAGCCTAATCTAGTTTGAGGTGGTATTGCTTATGTTTCGATTACTAGGGAGCGAATCCGCTTGACCTAGCTTTCGATCTGATCTTACTTGCCCTTAACCACCGCCGGGTCGTCCCTTTATATACAGAGGCTGCCCCCGTCGACTCGTAGAATCCCAATCGGCTCATAAACAGTGTCCGGCTCGATCTCTAACTATTCCTGCCTTACAATGCAAGTTATGTACATATGGCAGTTTATCTCTACGGGCCTTGAGTCACCTTTGGGTCTTGGGCCCTTAACTAAACCGCCATCTTCCAGAGTTGTCTTGGGCTTCATGAATCGCCATAGGTATAACCCGGCCCCTCCTTGGCGGGTCATACCTAGTAGTTATATCCCCAACATTAGGCCCTAGATTGATTTGAACTGGTTCATGTCAATCTTCAATACTTATAGGAAATCTTTTGCTCTCTATTTTGCGAAAAGTTGTAACCCGCCATGACGTCATGTCCAGGATTTGTGATAACCCGCCATGACGTTATCTTCCATTACTTCACACTTCATCTGACATTTCTCAACGGATCTTTATTTTAATGATCATCCCGAAAATCGAGGCATCCTGGTAGCTGGATAACCATATTTTTGGTCTCCTCGTATTTCGCACATGTCTGTTCCCTGTCTCCTTATAAATAGAAACCGAAAGCCATCTCCCATTTTTCTCCTTCTTCCTTCTTTCTCTCGCAACCCCTCTGCCGCTCGAGATCCACCGCCGCTGCAGAGCACCTCGTCTTCCTGAACCTCGACTGTTGCATCAACCTGAGTTGATCCAGATAACGGTGGTGACCCTCCGCAGCAGATCTACAGCTATAAGTTTCTGCCTTCTCATAACTTAGATCCGCACTGGGGTTTGCGAGCTTCTCTGTGTTCTTCGTAGTTCGTCGTAGTTCATCTTCCAGGACGTACTGCAGGCTTCTTTGATCCAAAAACGGCGTTAAACCAATGTGGTAGTCGTTTTATTTCTACTTTTGATATCAGTAGATCCCCTTTTCTGGAAGAAAAATCTTGTGCAAGCTCATGAACTCATCTGTACTGATTTTTAGGTCTAGATTTATCTTTCCTTTCCTGAACAACCTTTGATCTAAAATAATAGTTGCAGCCTATGAAACTTGTTTATCTTAGTACTTAGCTAACTTTTCGTTGCTAGCAACTCTTGAATATCTTTACTCATGGCGGCTTACCATGCCGGCTTATTTTTTTTCTTCATATACCATTAGCCCTTATTTAAGCCGCCATTATACATCTGTACTGCAATCACTAGCTTGTAATTCCACCAATTAATTTGAGCCGGCAAATTGCTTCCTTTTAGATTGTCTTTTCGCCATGCCGCTGAAGACGACGACAGTCTGCAACTGGGTCACTTCCATAGTCACTAACGATACTGTAAAGGATTTTGTCACTGTCGGATATTTACCAGAGAAGAGCGTCATGTCTTACCACGCCCCTGACCCTGCCGGAGAAAAACCTCAGCCAAAGGATGGTGAAATCATCGTCTTCACTGATCATATGAATCGGGGCTTTTCGCCGCCCGGCTCAAAATTCTTTAGAGATGTTCTGCATTTTTTCAACCTTCATCCACAAGACATTGGACACAATTCCATATCGAACATCTGTAACTTCCAAGTTTTCTGCGAGGTTTATCTTCAAGAAGAACCTACTGTTGAACTCTTCAGAAAATACTTCTATTTGAACCACCAGAATGAGTACACCAATGATAACCCACAAGTATAGGGGATCACAACAGTTTTCGAGGGTAGAGTATTCAACCCAAATTTATTGATTCGACACAAGGGGAGCCAAAGAATATTCTCAAGTATTAGCAGTTGAGTTGTCAATTCAACCACACCTGGAAACTTAATATCTGCAGTAAAGTGTTTAGTAGCAAAGTAATATGATAGTAGTGGTAACGGTATCAAAAGGTAATGATAGCAAAAGTAATATTTTTGGTGTTTTGTAGTGATTATAACAATAGCAATGGAAAGTAAATAAGTGAAGAACAATATATGAAAAGACCTTAGGCAATGGATCGGTGATAGAGAATTATGCCGGATGTGGTTCATCATGTAACATTCATAACCTAGGGTGACACAGAACTAGCTCCAATTCATCAATGTAATTTAGGCATGTATTCCGAATATAGTCATACCTGCTTATGGATAAGAACTTGCATGACATCTTTTGTCCTACCCTCCCATGGCAGCGGGGTCCTAGCGGAAACTAAGGGATATTAAGGCCTCCTTTTAATAGAGTACCGGACCAAAGCATTAACACATAATGAATACATGAACTCCTCAAACTACGGTCATCACCGGAAGTGGTCCCGATTATTGTCACTTCGGGGTTGCCGGATCATAACACATAGTAGGTGACTATAGACTTGCAAGATAGGATCAAGAACTCACATATGTTCATGAAAACACAATAGGTTCAGATCTGAAATCATGGCACTCGGTCCCTAGTGACAAGCATTAAGCATAGCAAACTCATAGCAACATCAATCTCAGAACATAGTGGATACTAGGGATCAAACCATAACAAAACTAACTCAATTACATGATAAATCTCATCCAACCCATCACCGTCCAGCAAGCCTATGATGGAATTACTCACGCACGGCGGTGAGCATCATGAAATTGGTGATGGAGGATGGTTGATGATGACGATGGTGACGGATTCACCTCTCTGGAGCCCCGAACGGACTCCAGATCAGCCCTCCCGAGAGAGTTTAGGGCTTGGTGGTGGCTCCGTATCGTAAAACGTGATGAAACTTTTTCTCTATTTTTATCTCTCCGAACATGAATATATAGAGTTGGAGTTGAGGTCGGAGGAGCTCCAGGGGGCCCACGAGGTAGGGGGCGTGCCCAGGGGGGTAGGCGCGCCCCCCACCCTCATGGCTAGGGTGTGGGCCCCTTGTCTTAATCTTTTGCAAATATTTTTTATTATTTCCAAAAATAATCTTCGTGAAGTTTCAGGTCATTTCGAGAACTTTTGTTTCTGCACATAAATAACACCATGGCAATTCTACTGAAAACAGCGTCAGTCCGAGTTAGTTCCATTCAAATCATGCAAGTTAGAGTCCAAAACAAGGGCAAAAGTGTTTGGAAAAGTAGATACGACGGAGACGTATCAACTCCACCAAGCTTAAACCTTTGCTTGTCCTCAAGCAATTCAGTTGACAAACTAAAAGTGATAAAGAAAAACTTTACAAACTATGTTTGCTCTTGTTGTTGTAAATATTAAAGCCAACATTCAAGTTTTCGGCAAAGATTATAAACTAACCATATTCACAATAACGCTTAGGTCTCATGTTTACTCATATCAATGGCATAATCAACTAGCGAGCAATAATAATAAATCTCAGATGACAACACTTTCTCAAAACAATCATAATATGATATAACAAGATGGTATCTCGCTAGCCCTTTCTGAGACCGCAAAACATAAATGCAGAGCACCTTTAAAGATCAAGGACTGACTAGACATTGTAAGTCATAGTAAAAGAGATCCAGTCAAGTCATACTCAATGTAAACTAATAGTAATGAATGCAAATGACAGTGGTGCTATCCAACTGGTGCTTTTTAATAAGAGGATGATGACTCAACATAAAAGTAAATAGATAGGCCCTTCGTAGAGCGAAGCAGGGATTTGTAGAGGTGCCAGAGATCTATTTTGAAATAGAGATGAATAATATTTTGGGCGGTATACTTTCATTGTCAACATAACAACCAAGAGATGGCAATATCTTCCATGCTACACACATTATAGGCGGTTCCCAAACAGAATGGTAAAGTTTATACTCCCCCTCCACCAACAAGCATCAATCCATGGCTTACTCGAAACAATGAGTGCCTCCAACTAACAAGAGTCCCAGGGGGAGTTTTGTTTGCAATTATTTTGATTTAATTTGCATAAAGCATGGGACTGGGCATCCCGGTGACCAGCCATTTTATCGTGAGTGAGGAGTGGAGTCCACTCCTCTTGAGATTAACCCGCCTAACATGGAAGATACGGACAGCCCTAGTTGATACATGAGCTATTCAAGCATACAAAACAGGATATTTATTTGAAGGTTTAGAGTTTGGCACATACAAATTTACTTGGAACGGCAGGTAGATACCGTATATAGGTAGGTATGGTGGACTCATATGGCATAACTTTGGGGTTTATGGGATTGGATGCACAAGCAGTATTCCCGCTTAGTACACGTGACGGCTACAAAAAGACTGGGAAGCGACCAGCTAGAGAGCGACAACAGTCATGAACATGCATTAAAATTAATCAACACCGAATGCAAGCATGAGTAGGATATAATGCACCGTGAACATAAATATCATAGAGGCTATGTTGATTTTGTTTCAACTACATGCGTGAACATGTGCCAAGTCAAGCCACTCGAATCGTTCAAAAGAGGATACCACCATATCATACCACATCACAACCATTTTAATAGCATGTTGGCACGCAAGGTAAACCACTATAAGCTCCTAGCTAATTAAGCATGGCATAAGAAAGTATGATCTCTAATTGTCATCGCAAACATGTTTATTCATAATAGGCTGAATCGGGAACGATGAACTAATCATATTTACAAAAACAAGAGAGGTCGAGTTCATACCATCTTCTCCGATCTCAATCAGTTCATCATATATCGTCATAATTGCCTTTCACTTGCACAACCGAACGATGTGGATAATAATAATAGTGCACATGCATTGGACTAAGCTGGAATATGCAAGCATTCAGTAAACAGGAGAAGACAAGGCAATATGGGCTCTTTTGTCAGATCAACAATAATGCATATAAGAGCCACTTCAACAATTTAATCATGGTCTTCTCCTATCGACCCCCAAAGAAAAGAAAAGAAATAAAACTATATACACGGGAAAGCTCCCAACAAGCAAAAGAAGAACAAGAAATCTTCTTGGGTTTTCTTTTTTTAATTACTACTACAAGCATGGAAATTAAAACAAGCTAAAAGTTACAACTAATTTTTTTGGTTTTTCTTAAGGTTTAATAAACACACAAGAAGAAAGCATAAAAAGAGAAAATAAACTAGCATGGATATCACAATGAAAAAGTATGAGCACCGACAACTAGCAATGGGTGTGAACATGAATGTAATGTCGGTGAGAAATACGTACTCCCCCAAGTTTAGGCTTTTGGCCTAAGTTGGTCTATGGCCACGGTTGGCCTGGCGGATATCCATAGTAATAGTTGGGGTCGTACTATGAAGAAGAAGACTCGTATTGCCACTGGTTGGCAATCATCTCCAGATTCCACTGGTAATTAGACTATCGTGGAGGATCAACTTGTGGTTCCGACTCTTGCTCCGTGGCTGATGTAGGGTTCCGGTAGGCGTGAATAGCCTCCAACAGAACAAGGTACTTGCCTGCAGATAAATCAAACAAGGAAGGAGCAGGCAGGGTAATAGTCTCAGGATGATGTTTATCAAAGAACAATTTGTATTTGAGCTCATTTTCCCTATTCTTAACAATAAAATCATGTGCTACCATACTCTTATAATCTAAATAAACAGGAGGCAGAAATTTTTCTTCCTTCTCATAATGCCTAATAGGTATGTTAAAATGTGCAGCTAGGCGCGAGGCGAAGATGCCTCCAAAGACGGGGGCCCTTAGTATGGTTAAGATTTAACCGCTTTGCAATAATAGCACCCATGTTGAATGTATCATCACGAAATAAGGCATGGCACAAAATAACAATATCAGGGGCACTCGGGTTTCCATAGTTTCCGCGCCCAATTAAGCATCTACTAGCAAATATAGCAAAGTAACATAGAACAGGAAAGTGTATGCTAGTAGTTCGTGCATCGAAAACCTTCCTCGTTTCCCCTACAGTGATGGTATCAATAAACCCATCCACATCACCGCGATGTGGTTCCTCTATGATGCCCTCGAAAGGGATCAAATAAACCCGACAAAAATCACGAAGTGACATCTCCTTATGATCATCATATAAATAAAACTCCACCGTAGGTGGTGAGCTCCTAGCATGAAAATAAAAGTTTTGCACAAAGATATTGGTGAGTAAGCGATATTGTTCACGCTGGTCGTGGAGGAAGGCGGTGAGGCCTGCATCCTCAGCCAATTCATAGAAATCATCATACACCCCGGCTGCTCTCAAGAAATCATCACAAGGCCATTCACACGGGCGAACCTCCGTGATGCGAGGCAGATTATATTTGGGCCTCTTTGCTTCTTCATTTTGCTTTTCCTTCGAGCTTCGGCTCGATGAGCCCCTCAAAAATCTCTTCATTATTTTCTAAAAAATTCTAAAAATTTAGTAACTTCAAATAAAAGTGAACCAAACTCAACAAAATTGATAGCAACTACTCCTACAAGTGCCTAGAGCCTATATCATGCATCAAAACTACTTGGAACCACATAAATTTGACATGCAAGCTCAAGAACAAGGTCACCTAAGCAGCAAAACTATGCAATGAATAAAGCACTAGAAAAAAAAATTAATTGGACCATTGGAGGAGTCACATACCAAGGAACAATCCCCCAAAGCAGTTTTGTGAGAGTTGCTTTGAGCAAGGAGATCGAAAATCGCAGCAAAATGAACTAGAACTCGTGCTTGAGCTGGATAATGGTGTTTGTGGGAGGAAGGAGTGTGTGGGTGCAGGAATAAGTGGAGGAGGTCCACCGTGGGCCCACGAGGCAGGGGCGCGCCCTCCACTGGATGTCCCCCCTGCTGTGTTCTCAGTGCCAAATATTCTCAAATAATCCAGAAAAAATCATATTTAAATTTCAGGGCATTTGGAGAACTTTTATTTTCGGGGTATTTTTATATTGCACGGATAATCAGAAAACAGACAGAAATTACTATTTTTGCTTTATTTAAATATAAATAACAGAAAGTAGAAAGAGGGTATAGAGAGTTGTGTTTTCTAAATCCGTCCATCTCATGATCATCAAAAGGAATCCATTAACAAGGTTGATCAAGTCTTGTTAACAAACTCATTCCGAATAACATGGAACCGGAGAATTTTCGAATAATACTAGGTTACCTCAACGGGGATATGCACATCCCCAACAATAAGAATATCATATTTCTTCTTGACAGTAGGAAGAGGAAATTAAAACCTCCAAAAATAATCAATGGAATTTTTCCAATAGAATTGATACTGTGGACTTAAGGTTGTTTCCTCGGAAAGTGTACCGTATGCTCATTACCATTAACATGAAAAGTGGCATTGCCCTTGTTGCAATCAATAACAGCCCCTGCAATATTCAAAAAGGGTCTTCCAAGAATAATAGACATACTATCGTCCTCGGGAATATCAAGAATAACAAAGTCCGTTAAAATAGTAACGTTAGCAACCACAACAGGCACATCCTCACAAATACCGACAGGTATAGCAGTTGATTTATCAGCCATTTTCAAAGATATTTTAGTAGGTGTCAACTTATTCAAATCATGTCTATGATATAAAGAGAGAGGCATAACACTAACACCGGCTCCAAGATCACATAAAGCAATTTTAACATAGTTTCTTTTAATGGAGCATGGTATAGTGGGTACTCCTGGATCTCCAAGTTTCTTTGGTATTCCACCTTTAAAAGTATAATTAGCAAGCATGGTGGAAATTTCAGCTTCCGGTATCTTTCTTTTATTAGTAACAATTTGTTTCATATACTTAGCATAAGGATTCATTTTGAGCATATCAGTTAATCGATACGCAAAAAGATAGGTCTAATCATTTCAGCAAAGCGCTCAAAATCCTCATCATCCTTTTTCTTGGATGGTTTGGGAGGAAAAGGCATGGGTTTTTGAACCCAAGGCTCTCTTTCCTTACCCTGTTTCCTACCAACAAAGTCTTTCTTATCATAACGTTGATTCTTTGATTGTGGGTTGTCAAGATCAACAACAGGTTCAATTTCTATGTCATTATCATTACTAGGTTGAGCATCAACATGAACATTATCATTTACATTATCACTAGTTTCATGTTCATTACCAGATTGTGTTTCAGCATCAGAAATAGAAATATCATTTGGATTCTCAGGTGTTTCAACAATAGGTTCACTAGAAGCTTGCAGAGTCCTATCATTTTTCTTTTTCTTCCTTTTAGAAGGACTAGGTGCATCTATATTATTTCTCTGAGAATCTTGCTCAATTCTCTTAGGGTGGCCTTCAGGATACAAAGGTTCCTGAGTCATTTTACCAGTTCTAGTAGCCACTCTAACAACATAGTCCTTATTCTTACTATTCAATTCATTGAGCAAATCATTTTGAGCTTTAAGTACTTGTTCTACTTGAGTGGTAACCATAGAAGCATGTTACTAATAAGTTTAAGTTCACCTTTGACATTAGCCATATAATCACCCAAGTGTTCAAGCATATCAGCACTGCGTTTTAATTCTCTAGCAAAATAAGCATTGAAGTCTTCTTGCTTAACCATTAATTTACCAAACTCATCTAAGGATGGGCTAGCAAACTTAGTAAATGGGATTTCAGCTTTATCATATCTATAGAGAGAATTTACCTTTACTACCTGTGTCGGGTTATAAAGTCCATGTGCTTCTTCAATAGGCGGTAAATTAAGACCATGTATTTCTTCAATAGGAGGTAAATTCTTAACATCTTCAGCTTTAATACCCTTTTTCTTTCATGGATTTCTTTGCCTCTTACGTATCTTCAGGACTGAGAAATAGAACACCCCTTTTCTTTGGAGTTGGTTTAGGAATAGGCTCAGGAGTTGGCTCAGGAAGTGTCCAATTATTTTCATTTGTCAACATATTACTCAATAGAATTTCAGCTTCATCCGGTGTTATTTCCTTGAAAACAGAACCAGCACAACTATCCAGGTATTCTCTGGAAGCATCGGTTAGTCCATTATAAAAGATATCAAGTATTTCATTTTTCTTAAGAGGGTGATCAGCCAAAGCATTAAGTAATTGGAGAAGCCTCCCCCAAGCTTGTGGGAGACTCTCTTCTTCAATTTGCATAAAATTATATATATCCCTTAGGGCAGCTTGTTTCTTATGAGCAGGGAAATATTTAGCAGAGAAGTAATAAATCATATCCTGGGGACTACGCACACAACCAGGATCAAGAGAATTAAACCATATCTTAGCATCACCCTTTAATGAGAACGGGAATATTTTAAGAATATAAAAGTAGTGAGCTCTCTCATTATTAGTGAACATGGTAGCTATATCATTTAATTTAGTAAGATGTGCCACAACAGTTTCAGATTCATAGAAAGGATCAGATTCAACCAAAGTAATTATATCAGGATCAATAGAGAATTCATAATCCTTATCAGTAACAAAGATGGGTGAAGTAGCATAAGCAGGATCATATTTCATTCTAGCATTCAGAGTTTTTTGTTTAAGCTTAGCTAATAATTTCTTAAGATCACTTCTATCATTGCAAGCAAGAAAGTCTCTTTTAGTTTCTTCATCCATAACATAGCCCTCAGGCACAACAGGTAATCTATTATATAATTAAGACAAGAGGCAAACAAGTCATTACGTTTGTCCACATAGATTAAATTATATTGATCGTTAATTTAAGATATTAATGGTTGAGATTAAAAGATACAACGTTACATACATATATAATTTTATGACCTACAGATTTCTTTTAACATGTCACGTCTCATCAAACCGAAATGGATTTTTCCTATTAAAAGATCTATCCGAGACATATGCAATTTACGGCAGCCAACTAACAACGAGTACAAGTTTTCTGTGAAAATAAAAAAGTCCAAGCACGCTACCAAAAAAATTCCATGCAAAACATACACATATAGTAGTGGGACTTCCCCCATAATAGAAGTAATGTGACTCACCACGTGCGAGAACAAAAGGATAGTTCTGATCGTGTCAAAAAAGGAAAGAAAAAAGAAGACCAATTACCTCACGTCATTGCAAGGAAAGAAGTAGTACATGTCAGGCTCTGCAGTACAAAATAGTCAGGCCATACAACATGCATGTGCTGACATCAGGATGACACTATGGATGATATTAGAAAAATGATCATTTGCGTTTTGCCTCCACTAGTAAGTGTGCACGTGCAATGCACGTCTATTTGAACTAATAAGTGTGCACGTGCAACACACGTCTATTTGGATTAACACATTATACTAAACTTAATACAAGATAATTTATTCATAAATTTGAAATTTCCCTATGAAATACACAATCTCGTATTCCCAACTCGTTAACTCAACTCAACTGTATGTGGTCCAAGTTTTTCTATCAGGAAAACATGTTAACTCAACTGTAGATAAGGACGGTATGAAAATGCTCATGTAAAATTGCAATTGCCATGTATCTGCTGGACAAACAAATACAGTTATGCAAACTTCAGGTTTTTAGTAAAACTTATGCGAACTTTAGTTTTTTTTCCACTAAAACTTGTGCAAACTTCTGGGGGTTTTTCAGTGAAACGTAATTTCATGACTGCAAGTAAGGTCTTGATTCAACGAATTTGTCTGTGAGTTCACTATGTAGTCGTGAGTTGGCCATGTAATAACTGGTAGTCAGTACTTAAAAAAACAGGGATGTCTGTTGCAGGTACGCGAAAATCAGTGAAAAAATAAAGAAATAAAAAAGGCATTGGTTGCCTGAAACCCAACTGTGTATGCTCCAGCGCGCCTCTGTTTCTCATTGCCTCGTCTCTGGTTCCTGTACTTCTAGATGTGTCACCACCGGCGAGGTAGCGATGACAGTAAAAAACAACACTCGGTACTTACCTGATTAGTGCGTGTGTGCAGCGCGTTCGCGTGAAGGCGAGCGTCTCCGTCGTTCAGGCCTGCGAGCGGCCGTGGCGACCATGTGCTCTCACCAGCTGGGCGGCGTTGTCGAGGCAGGTGAATCAATCTTCTAGCTTTGAGGCGGCGGCCTCGACGCACCGGGGCGTGGGGAGTTCCAGCGTCCGACAAAGGTAGGATGTGTCCGTGATTATAGTTTCCTAATTAACCAGGCGTGGACTTTCATATTTTTCTCCGCGGTGGAGTACGGTCAGTCAATGTAAATTGCTAAATGCACGCAGGGAACAGATTAGGCTAAGGCTAGCTGTTAGATTGAGTTTAGTAGGACTAATCATGCGATGGTAATGTATCTGCGTACGTTTTGTGGGGTGCACTTAGAGAAAATAATGTTTGCTCTTTTATAAGTAGTATAGAATCAGGTCTGAAAGTCAAAATGAAATGCATAAGGGCTCCAGAATTTTTCTGATTACCTCCACTAGAGAAACAATGGGTAGTGTTTGTCCATCAGATTGGCTAAATACGCTGCACATTAATGATATCTTTTTACATCAACAGCTAACTTAACATTAGATTCCATAACTTCTGACGTGACTCTCGATCGACCACAATGAAAGTCTATCTCGAACAATCGGTCCCCATGCCATCGGTGATTGTGGCACCTAATATACCTTCACAAAAAACGTAATATATCACTATGTACAATTTTTTATTTGTCTACCAATTAATAGGCTAAAACACAAAAAAAATAATTAAAAAAACATAGTACATCCTCATACGTTAAAAGATAGTTCATCCATCTTAACCAGCTCCACCACGGATATATCACAGTGACTAGACGAAAATATGACTATATACAAATTTCCTTTAGATATATGGTCCAACATTATAAAAGGTTCGTATCGGGTGGATGGAGAATACATTTTCATATAAAGAGCAAAAAAAGTTCAAAATGAAAAGCAAAAAAGAGCTAGCATGTTTTGTATTAAGAACTCTACCTACATATATTTACACACAAAAACTCTACCTACACATGACACATGGAATAAAAGAAGTAATTTTCTTTTCATCATATAATATGTGTGATGGATATTGGTTCTTCGTTAGTGGAACATGCCTAAGATATATGGACACTTATATGTTGCCATGCGCGAACATTATGAGAAAATATACAAGTAGTGGCAAGAGTTATGTTGAGAACAACAGTATATAGGACATTTTGATGAGCATGCCCCGATATATACATTTTGTATAACAATATGTATGGCAATAAAAACAAACAAGTCTGTCTTCGTCCTATAATACATGCAACCAAAGTACATTCATTTTTATACCCATCTATAAAGAAAATAATCTATCATTTATGATCTTATATAAGTTCCTACATTCATATGATAATAAAGAATGACGAAAGTTGTGCACAGACCATGTCAAAATATAAAATATCAAATGTAACAAATCTAGCCGCGCAAATGTGCAAATACGTTTGTCCACACGGATTAAATAATCTCGATCGCAAATTTACAAGATTAAGGGCTATGATTTAAAGATGAAAGTGTTACGTACAAATAATATTGTAACATACAAACAATGCAATATGTCACGTACAAATAAATAGATGCGATCCTTATAGTCAAGAAAGAAAAACAAAAAACAGATGTGTGAACTAGAGCGCTATATTGGCAAGAGAAAAAAAACAGGAGCAGTCCGGTTGGGACACGTTTGAGAAAAAGTGGGAGCGTCATGCAAATACGTTTTGTATTCGACATCCAAAGAACAGATGTTAACATGACCGCTAATGTCATCTACCAATTAGTATTATATTTTATTTGGCTTTGCCTTTGCAATTAGGTAAACAACTACGTACAATCATCCCTCAAATCCTGATCGATGGCAAGGCGCCCCCCACATCTTGATCGATCACAAGGCAGACAAAAAATATGAAGGAAGGACAACGCAGCCGGTGTTCTCGGCAAGCCACTTTTGCGACCGCAGTCGAAGTCTATGAGAACGGGATCGCCTCATCGGTTGGACCTTTGAAGACTAAGGTCGAGATGAGCAAAAGAAGTAGGGGCATCGTAGAAGGATTTTTTTTTGTTGGCTGAGAAGTATCTTGCGTTGTTGCCTACTTCCTGTCTGGCTATTAAGGTACCTTCACGAGCCTCTTTGTCTTCCTAATCCCGCCTATCTCAAACCTAGCTTTGAATCTAGGTTTATTTTTAGTTTCTAGCCGACGGCAGCTCTATCAACTTCTTCCCTATCACCTCATGTTGGTTTAGTCTACACTAGCTACATATCATGCCTCCACATATTGACGTGTTTGGGTATTGCAAATTATATTGTCGTTTGCATAAGCATGCATGCGTACATACGGGAGCAGAGTTAATAACAGAATGCCTAAGTGTTCACAGTATTGGCTGCAATGCAGAGTTAAGGATGCACACGGACTCATCCATGCATGTTACGTTGAGTGTCCACATGAGGATTAGTAAAGCAACATTATTATAAATAAGTTAGATGGAATTAGTCCATCTGTATTCCTGAAACCAGATATGCAAGTTACCAGAAAATTTTAAAATACCCTGAATATATATTTTCTCTAATGCTTGAAATATAATCAAAACTAAATATTAGTTCCTTTGGCTATAGTCTTCTTTCTGTATAATTGAAATAGCTTTCACAGTATGAGCGCCAATTGTAATTTAATATGTTTTGTTTGACAAAATAGATTAGGAAATGTTGCATCCAAATTTATTTTTCTTTATCCATCGGCATGTATGTGTTCTTTTTTACATAATTGTTTACATCCTTCTTTTGAATGTGAGTTGTATGTTTTGCGTACTCACTGTTGACATCTTACCTTTCAGGTCTAAGACAAAATTATCTTTTTTTTTGCGGGGCAAGGCAAAATTATCTGACCTATATTCACTATGTCTCTGGCGATCTAGATGATTATTATTAAGCAACATATAGTCTATAAGTACATTCAAGCAGTAAGTTTCTTCTCAATCTGTAAAGTTCCTTTTAGTACTTTTAGAATCTATGGATAAATATTATGATTGTTATTCCACTGTAAGATAGATGCAAATCGTGTCAACTACATGCTCAGGTCAAAGTTGGTAGCCAAGACATCTTGCTAACAGCTAATTTTCAAGGCATGCTTTCATTTATCTTCCACTGCACTGCACAGACATATTTGCTATAATAGTATATGTCCTTTTGTTGGAACAAACTATAGGCTTTCCATGGTACTACAAACAGTTACTGGGGTTAAAAGAAAGGTACAAATAGTCACCAAGATATATGTGACAATTGGAAGGTGCCAACATAAGTGTGTTTGCTCCCCAAGAAAAAAAAGAAACACACCTTTGAGTATTTTTTTATTTTTATGAAAAGGAAAATTCGGAGCAAACATACAAAAGTATATTGGTTTTTATCTTTCCACGGTGTGTGGAGTCACATATTTCAGGACAAAATGTTGTAATAGTACCTGATATGAGGAAACAATTTCTTTGTTGTTGATTTTATTGTGAATCAAGATGATAATGTGTACATGCATGGGACTGCTTACAAAAATTTGAAGTGAAAAATAACTCTTATTTGCTAAACGAGTACACCTATATTTTAGAAAATCAATCCAAACTAGCGAATGAACACTTGAATTATTTAAACCGAATAAGCTTTTTGATTTGTATGCTAATTTTATATATGACTACCTTTCTCCAAATCTCAATTTCAAAATGATTTATAAATTTACAACATCAGTTGAATCTATGAATGAAAATTTAAATTTTGGTGTTAATTTCAATTTTCAACTGAAATTACCATTCAGATGTGTATTTTAAATGTGCAAGTATCTTTATTACGAAATAGGTTCCAATGAAATTAGGTGTTTCATACGTGAAACTGAAACATATAACTAAAAAATAGCTATTTAAGTTAGATTTGTTGAGTATGCATTGGTTGCAGATGATCATTGTGTCGTTATAAGGCGAGTCAACAAAAAATACGATGTGTAGGTAACTGGTCTGCAAGAAGATTATACAAGTAAACTGATCAAGATGTATGCTTCAACATTGCCAATGCTAAGAAGGTATGGGAAATTTATCAAAAGATCAGAAGGATAAACACTATTTCTTGATGTTGGTGTACATGCTCAAGAATAAAATATGGAAAGTCAAGATTGTCATACAAGTCTATAGTCTTGACTGGAAGTCCAAAAACCTCGATGAAATATTAATACCATGACTATGATAGTACTTATAAAATATGTGTAGGAACCCGCTTTTTCGTGTGTAGCATAAACAAAGAAATAAAATAAATGCTTGAAGCAAGAGAGAAAAGAATGGCAAAACCCTTATCAAATATGAAAATATGTATAAGAAAAACTAGCCGCGCAAATGCGCGGGCCACACTACTAGTTCATATTTATTAGGAGAGCCTTCATAATCACTTTCATCAGTATTATCAGTTTTAATAATTTCATTCTCTCTAGCCCTAGCAAGTTGTTCATCAAGAAATTCACCAAGTGGCACAGTTGTATCAAGCATAGAAGTAGTTTCATCATAAGTATCATGCATAGCAGAAGTGGCATCATCAATAATATGCGACATATCAGAATCAATAGTAGAAGCAGGCTTAGGTGTCGCAAGCTTACTCAAAACAGAAGGTGAATCAAGTGCAGAGCTAGATGGCAGTTCCTTACCTCCCCTCGTAGTTGAGGGATAAATCTTGGTTTTTGGATCTCTCAAGTTCTTCATAATGATAAGCAGATATAAATCCCAAGTGACTCAAAGAATAGAGATATGCTCCCCGGCAACAGCGCCAGAAAATAGTCTTGATAACCCACAAGTATAGGGGATCGCGACAGTTTTCGAGGGTAGAGTATTCAACCCAAATTTATTGATTCGACACAAAGGGAGCCAAAGAATATTCTCAAGTATTAGCAGCTGAGTTGTCAATTCAACCACACCTGGAAATTTAATATCTGCAGCAAAGTGTTTAGTAGCAAAGTAATATGATAGTAGTGGTAACGGTAGCAAAAGTAATATTTTTGGTGTCTTGTAGTGATTGTAACAATAGCAACGGAAAAGTAAATAAGCGAAGAACAATATATAAAAAGCTCGTACGCAGTGGATCGGTGATAGAGAATTATGTCGGATGTGGTTCATCATGTAACAGTCGTAACCTAGGGTGACACAGAACTAGCTCCAATTCATCAATGTAATGTAGGCATGTATTCCGAATATAGTCATATGTGCTTATGGAAAAGAACTTGCATGACATCTTTTGTCCTACCCTCCCGTGGCAGCGGGGTCCTAGCGGAAACTAAGGGATATTAAGGCCTCCTTTTAATAGAGTACCGGACCAAAGCATTAACACATAGTGAATACATGAACTCCTCAAACTACGGTCATCACCGGAAGTGGTCCTGATTATTGTCACTTCGGGGTTGCCGGATCATAACACATAGTGGGTGACTATAGACTTGCAAGATAGGATCAAGAACTCACATATATTCATGAAAACATAATAGGTTTAGATCTGAAATCATGGCACTCGGGCCCTAGTGACAAGCATTAAGCATAGCAAAGTCATAGCAACATCAATATCAGAACATAGTGGATACTAGGGATCAAACCCTAACAAAACTAACTCGATTACATGATAAATCTCATCCAACCCATCACCGTCCAGCAAGCCTACGATGGAATTACTCACGCACGGCGGTGAGCATCATGAAATTGGTGATGGAGGATGGTTGATGATGACGATGGCGACGGATTTCCCTCTCCGAAGCCCCGAACGGACTCCAGATCAGCCCTCCCGAGAGAGTTTAGGGCTTGGCGGCAGCTCTGTATCGTAAAACGTGATGAATCTTTCTCTCTGATTTTTTTCTCTCCGAACACGAATATATAGAGTTGGAGTTGAGGTCGGAGGAGCTCCACGGGTCTCACGAGGTAGGGGGCGCGCCCCCCACCCTCGTGGATAGGGTGTGGGCCCCCTTGTCTTGATCTTTTGCCAGTATTTTTTATTATTTCCATAAATAGTCTCCGTGAAGTTTTAGGTCATTCTGAGAACTTTTGTTTCTGCACATAAATAACACCATGGCAATTCTGCTGAAAACACCGTCAGTCAGGGTTAGTTCCATTCAAATCATGCAAGTTAGAGTCCAAAACAAGGGCAAAAGTGTTTGGAAAAGTAGATATGATGGAGACGTATCAACCAACGGCCCTAGCTTGGAACTTGGCGGGATTTCGATTCAGCACAGACGGGATGTTGTCTTTCCTCTAGTAGTCTTGCCAAGCCATCCCAAGGACTGGAACCAAACCTGGTTCTATTGCAAAGATACGTCGCCGGCTGATGAAAAACCAATGTCGGGTTATCGTGCTGAGCGTCTTGACGCTAAATATTCACTCCCTGGTCAACTTCCTGCCGCTGAACGCAAGAAACCTATCCCAACAATCAAAAGGGTTCAAGCCTTGCTGGGAAATGGCTTAACTGGAGTTGACTTGATCCGCTGTTGGATCGCATGGTGGATCATTCCTCTGAGCCGCCGATCTGACTTTATGTGCAACTATACCAGAGGAACAGATGATCCATTATGTCATAGCTCCCTACGTTTGAACGAAGAAGCCATTGTTGAAATGGCGACCACCCTCGTCAACAGCAGATATGAAGACTGCAGCAAAGTAGGGTTGAATCCTTTCTGCAAGCTTAACCCGGCACTAGAGGTAAATCCTCTTGACTCCTTTTTCCTCAGTAGTTAAGTATTTGCATGAGTTTCAACATGCTATTTTTCTACAGGCTAAATCTGACTTTTGGAAGGCCAAATATGATCATGAGGCTGCTAAAAAATCTCTGCAATAGCCGCCAAGAAAACGGCCAGAAAATCTAAGAAGAAAACAACTACTTCTGACTTACTCAAGTTGGATGACATCTCTGAGTCGGAGGTAGCCCTTGACTCTCTTGGCCTGATTTTTAACAACCTTATTGACACTGACTATTATCAGGAGGACACGGGGGCCAGCCAGGCAGTTGAAGAAGAGGTAACTATTATTTCCTCCGACTCAAAACCTTTACCAAGGCAGAAACTTCGGCGGGTAACCCAGAAAGTAAGGTTTTCACACCCCTTGGCTTATTTAGATCCTCGTTTTCTTTTGAAACAACAGCAATGAGGGCCGCTGTCAGACCCGGACCAGTGGAGACGATGAGTTACCCTCCGTCTTACCAAAAACTCCCCGGAAACACCAAAACGAGATTCTTTTACATCTTAACTCTGATGAACGAGTCACTTTTATAAGTCACTCAATTATAATTCCACTTTTGCAGGAGATTGCTCGTTCCTCCTCTGGTGATTCTTCACAAACTCAGTTGCTGGCTTTTAAGACCGCCCCCGGGTAAAGATAATAATCCTTCTTCTACACCTTTATGCCTGTATCATTATACTGACTCATCAAATTCTTCTTAGTGGTCAAGCAAAGCCCAAGAAAGCAAAGGTGGCAAAACCGACTGAGGATGCAAAAGCCGCTAAACCGGCGCAACCGACTCTTGCCCCGGAACAAACTAAAGCACCGGAAGACCCTGCTATCAACGTTCAATCAGATCTTATTGAGCCGTCTGTTGACTAAACCATTCTTAATCCATCCACTCTTGAACCGTCAAGCTCAGATAACCTGCCAGAGACTTACGGCAATGATGTTTTAATCACTAATAGCAGACTCGTTGAACCGGGCAATCCGACTGTGCTAGCAAGGCACTCCGTAAAGCAAGAAGTCATGGAGAGGCAGAAAGTGAGGTTTGATGTCTCCCACTATACCCATCTGAGTATTGGTGAAGTACTATCTGGCTATCTTAGCCAAGTCAACTCCAGCCGTGACTCAGAGATTGAAATGGTCAAACATAAGTTATGTACCCTGGCAGCCCCCAAGTCTGCGGAGTATGATAAGAGTGAATGATATGTAGACTTTTAATAGACTTATAAGCTTTTGCCTTAGACTCCTTTCGATTCCCGGTTTACAACCAAACCGGATGCTGATAGTTTTTTTAATTTGCATGTGTAGTCCCCAAGGGCCGGTTTAATCAGTATGAATGAGCCGGTCCTAGTAGCCAATATGGAAGAGACAAATACTTTGACCAGATATCTTTATGAGTTGGCTGAGGCTATCAATACCATATCTGGCTTACCTTTGGTAGGAAAAACAGCAAAATGCATTAGCCCCCAAGTGCCAAGTGGTCTTGCTTGCAAAGCACATGGGACTTCTGGGAAAAATCCAATTCCTTTGACAATAAAATTGCGCTAACAGACATTAGCGCCCAAGTTCCAAGTGTTATTTCTTGCAAAAGCACTTGGGACTTGATTTTATAATCCGCCATGAAACTAACAACCTTATTCTGTATACAGGCTGCAACCGCAGCACTGGAATCCCAATTTTCTGAAGCCAAGACCCGGCTGTCGACTCAGGAGACTGAAACAAAGAAAACTGAATCCAAACTCCAATTGAGTGTGTCCGAAGCAGAGAAACTGAAGACTAGTTTTAGTGCAGAGAAAATGTCTTGGCCTGATGAGAAGACTGCCCTAACGCAGTGTGCTGAAATGGCCAAGGCGGCTCTGAAAGAAGTTACCGCTGAACTCGCCGGTTTAAAGAACCGTGTGTCTCAGATGGTTTCTGCAATCTTCGGTAAATCACCTTATTACTTACTCAAAGTCTATATTTGTCACCATAATGTAAGCCGCCTACTTAACTCATTGGGAAAACTTCACAGGTGCCCGGAGCAACAATCTGAGTCAAGATAATCTGATAAAACTCAAGGCAGTTTACACTCTTGTGGAGCAATTGTATACTGGAGCTCAGTGGGCTCTTACTATTATCTCCCCAGCGAACCAAGGACCAAACTTATTGAGTGATGTCTTGAAGAAGCTGTCCATCATACCCGCCAGGTTTCAGGAAGTCAAGCATTCTTGTGCGAGAGCCGGAGCCGTAACTGCTTTGAGCCACTCCAAAGCCTGGGTACCGGAGTTAGACCCGGCGGACGTTGCCAGGGGGTACCCCAGCTTTAAGGAAGATGGAAGTCCCTTCAACCAAGAAGACTTTGTTGTCTGTGTGAAAGAGATTCGTCCTCATGCCACCATCATTGCTGAAGAAACCAATCTCACCAAGTATCAACCGAGTTTTGATACAGAAAATAAGAAGATGGCCACTCCTTCATATAAAGTGACGGACTTAATCCGGCCAATTCAGTAGCACACTTTCGCCCCTGAAATGGACCTGTCTGGTGTGATTGATGATGAGGCTGAGTTCATCACCCTTCATGTCTTTGACTGATCCAAACCCAATTTCCCAACGGTGGAGGAGGACGAACCGGCAAGGGATGAGTCACAACCATCCAGTCAACCCGGCCAGGAATCATGAACCGGCTCTAGTTTATCATCTGCTATGTGCAATAGTAAAAACAGTATTATCCTTTTGGGCTCCAAGCGACTTGTAATAGGCTAGCTTAAAACTTCATGTTCTGCTTATGCCATCATGCATATTGTGCTGCGTACAACACTTTTGTCCGTCATGTGAAGATATGCTTTACATCCCTTACAATATCGGTAGTGTTGAATCTGTTCCTGCATGCAATATATAAAAATTGTCCTGGCGGTTTATCGCCGGACGGGTCATAACGCCCAATACACAACCATGGAAACTAACATAACTGTATAATTAAGGCTAGATGTAAGAATAATCAACATGAAATATATCATTCCTATGACATTGAATTATATTGGTGTCTTACCACAGGGTGGGTCATAATATCTTACATACGACCATTAATATTGAAAGAAGAGACACAGATGAGCTTGTTATGAATTTTAACTTTGAAACACAACGGCAATATCATACCTGTGATCTTGAATTTGAACTGTCGGTTCATGTGACCCGAACAGTAAGGGTGATAACCCAATCTTTTAGAAGCCAACACTCCCATATGTATGATGACTATCATACACTGGCAATTTATCGTCAAAAAACCAAGCCGGGTTAAATTGAAACCATACTATACTTAGATCTAGACGAAAAGCCACAAAATAAAAAAACGTAAGTCAAATAAAAATAAAATTTTGGAGGCTTCTGATTCGAATATGATCAGCAAATCGGACCAAAGGGGTTAAGCTAGGATTCGAATACGATCATGTAGCCCCAAGTGGCTTTGGTGTTGCGCCAATCAAGAGGGTACCGACAACTATGTTCTCTTTGGTTCGAATACAACCTATGTTTGAACAGGAAGCCCCCAAATGACCTTGAGAATTTTTTAACGACTCTGATTCGAATACGATCAAAGTCGGACCCAAAAGGGATTGAGCTATGATTCGAATATGATCAAGAAGCCCCCTAGTGAATTTGGCATTGCGTCGATCAAGAGGGTACCGACAGCTATGTTCTCTTTGGTTCGAATACGACCTATGTTTGAACAGGAAGCCCCCAAATGATCATATGGTTTAACGGCTAGATTCGAATATGATCGTGAGCCGGACTAAAGGGTTAAGCTAGATTTGAACACAATCAGCCCCCAATTGGTCATTTTGATATTATAATGATGGAGTCATGTGACTATTGAGGATGAAAAGGACAGAGGTCCTGCTTTATTACTTATCATAATATATACAATGTCAAAGTACGTACATCATGAGAGCCGGTGTCTCAAGTATAGTAAGGCTGAAGATGAGCGATATTCCACGGCCGGCGGGTCTCTTCCTCCGACTTACGTGAGTCTTTGTGCTCTCGAACATCGATTCGGTAGTATGACCCGTTGTTCAAGTTCCTGCTGACCACAGAAGGTCCTTCCCAAGGTGGGGATAACTTGTGTGCATCAGTTTGATCTTGGATGAGCCGGAGCACCAAGTCACCTTCTTGAAAGGTTTTGGACTTAACTCGGCGGCTGTGATAATGACGCAGGTCATGTTGGTAAATCGCCCAACGGGCTACCACTAAGTCATGCTTTTCATCTAACAGATCAAGCGCATCCTGACGGGCTTGTTCGTTATCAGCTTCAACGTAAGCCGCCACGCGGGGAGAGTCATGACGGATGTCACTAGGTAGGACTTTCTCTTCTCCGTAAATGATAACCCACAAGTATATGGGATCGCAACAGTTTTCGAGGGTAGAGTATTCAACCCAAATTTATTGATTCGACACAAAGGGAGCCAAAGAATATTCTTAAGTATTAGCATCTGAGTTGTCAATTCAACCACACCTGGAAACTTAATATCTGCAGCAAGGTATTTAGTAGCAAAGTAATATGATAGTAGTGGTAACGATAGCAAAAGTAACGGTAGCAAAAGTAATATTTTGGGGGGTTTATAGTGACGGTAATAGTAGCAGCGAGAAAAGTAAATAAGCAAAGAACAATATATGGAAAGCTCGTAGGAAATGGATCAGTGATAGAGAATTATGTCGGATGCGATCGATCATGTAACAGTCATAGCCTAGGGTGACACAGAACTAGCTCTAGTTCATCAATGAAATGTAGGCATGTATTCCAAATATAGTCATACGTGCTTATGGAAAAGAACTTGCATGACATCTTTTGTCCTACCCCCCCCCCCATGGTAGCGGGGTCCTATTGGAAACTAAGGGATATTAAGGCCTCCTTTTAATACAGTACCGGAACAAAGTATTAACACATAGTGAATGCATGAACTCCTCAAACTACGGTCATCACCGGTAAGTATCCTGATTATTGTCACTTCGGGGTTAACAGATCATAACACATAATAGGTGACTATAGACTTGCAAGATAGTGTCAAGAACTCTCATATATTGATGAAAACATAATAGGTTCAGATCTAAAATCATGGCACTCGGGCCCTAGTTACAAGCATTAAGCATAGCAAAGTCATAGCAACATCAATCTCAAAACATAGTGGATACTAGGGATCAAACCCTAACAAAACTAACTCGATTATATGATAAATCTCATCCAACCCATCACCGTCCAGCAAGCCTACGATGGAATTACTCACACACGGCGGTGAGCATCATGAAATTGGTGATGGAGGAAGGTTGATGAAGACGATGGCGACGGATTCCCCTCTCCGGAGCCCCGAACGGACTCTAGATCAGCCCTCTCGAGAGAGTTTAGGGCTTGGCGGCGGCTCCGTATCATAAAACACGATGAATCCTTCTCTCTGATTTTTTCTCCTCGAAAGTGAATATATGGAGTCAAGTTTGAGGTCGATGGAGCGTCAGGGGGGCCACGAGGCAGGGGGTAGGGTGCGCCCCACCCTCATGGAAAGGTGGAGGCCCCCCTAACATGGATTCTTCTTCAAGTATTTTTTATATATTCCAAAAATATTTTCCGTTGATTTTCAAGTCATTCCGAGAACTTTTATTTCTGCACAAAAATAACACCATGGCAATTCTGCTGAAAACAGCGTCAGTCCAAGTTAGTTCCATTCAAATCATGCAAGTTAGAGTCCAAAACAAGGGCAGAAGTGTTTCGAAAAGTAGATATGACGGAGACGTATCAACTCCCCCAAGCTTAAACCTTTGCTTGTCCTCAAGCAATTCAGTTGACAAACTAAAAGTGATAAAGAGAAACTTTTACAAACTATGTTTGCTCTTGTTGTTGTAAATATTAAAGCCAGCATTCAAGTTTTCAGCAAAGATTATAAACTAACCATATTCACAATAATGCTTAGGTCTCATGTTTACTCATATCAATGGCATAATCAACTAGCGAGCAATAATAATAAATCTCGGATGACAACACTTTCTCAAACCAATCATAATATGATATACCAAGATGGTATCTCGCTAGCCCTTTCTGAGACCACGAAACATAAAGGCAAAGCACCTTTAAAGATCAAGGACTGACTAGACATTGTAAGTCATAGTAAAAGAGATCCAGTCAAGTCATACTCAATGTAAACTAAGAGTAATGAATGCAAATGACAGTGGTGCTCTCCAACTGGTGCTTTTTAATAAGAGGATGATGACTCAACATAAAAGTAAATAGATAGGCCCTTCGCAGAGGGAAGCAGGGATTTGTAGAGGTGCCAGAGCTCGGTTTTGAAATAGAGATGAATAATATTTTGAGCGGTATACTTTCATTGTCAACATAACAACCAAGAGATGGCAATATATTCCATGCTACACACATTATAGGCGGTTCCCAAACAGAATGGTAAAGTTTATACTCCCCCTCCACCAACAAGCATCAATCCATGGCTTGCTCGAAACAACGAGTGCCTCCAACTAACAAGAGTCCCGGGGGAGTTTTGTTTGCAGTTATTTTGATTTGATTTGCATAAAGCATGGGACTGGGGATCCCGATGACCAGCCATTTTCTCGTGAGTGAGGAGCGAAGTCCACTCCTCTAGAGAATAACCCGCCTAGCATGGAAGATACAGACATCCCTAGTTGATACATGAGCTATTCGAGCATACAAAACAGAATGTTTATTTGAAGGTTTAGAGTTTGGCACATACAAATTTACTTGGAACGGCAGGTAGATACTGTATATAGGTAGGTATGGTGGACTCATATGGAAAAACTTTGGGGTTTATGGAATTGGATGCACAAGCAGTATTCCCGCTTAGTACAGGTGAAGGCTAGAAAAAGACTGGGAAGCGACCAGCTAGAGAGCGACAACAGTCATGAACATGCGTTAAAATTAATCAACACTGAATGCAAGCATGAGTAGGATATAATGCACCATGAACATAAATATCATAGAGGCTATGTTGATTTTGTTTCAACTTCATGCGTGAACATGTGCCAAGTCAAGCCACTCGAACCGTTCAAAAGAGGATACCACCCTATCATACCACATCACAACCGTTTTAATAGCATGTTGGCACGCAAGGTAAACCACTATAAACTCCTAGCTAATTAAGCATGGCATAAGCAACTACAATCTCTAATTTTCATTGCAAACATGTTTATTCATAATAGGCTGAATCAAGAACGATGAACTAATCATATTTACAAAAACAAGAGAGGTCAAGTTCATACCAGCTTTTCTCATCTCAATAAGTTCATCATATAATCATCATTGTTGCCTTTCACTTGCATGACCGAATAGTGTGGAAAATAATAATAGTGCACGTGCATTGGACTAAGCTGGAATCTACAAGCATTCAATTCAAGAGAGAAGACAAGGTAATATGGGCTCTTTGTTAGATAAAAAATAATGCATATAAGAGCCACTCAACATTTTCATTATGGTCTTCTCCTCTCGACCCCCAAAGAACAAGAAAAGAAATAAAACTATTTTCACGGGAAAGCTACCAACCAGCAAAAGAAGAACATGAAATCTTTTTGGGTTTTCTTTTAATTATTACTACTACAGGCATGGAAAGTAAACTAGCTAACAGCTACAACTAAATTTTTTGGTTTTTTCTTAACGTTTATCAAAAACACAAGAAGAAAACATAAAAAGGGAAATAAACTAGCATGGATATTACAATGAAAAAGTATGAGCACCGACAACTAGCATGAGTGTGTGAACATGAATGTACTGTCGCTGAGAAATACGTACTCCCCCAAGCTTAGGATTTTGGCCTAAGTTGGTCTATGGCCACGGTTGGCCTGGCGGATATCCAAAGTAATGTTTGGGGTCGTACTGAGAAGAATCCCCCTGGTGCCACTGGTTGGCGATCTCTTCTGGATTCCACTGATAAACAGACTACTGGTGAGGATCAAATTGCTCTTCCGGCTCTGGCTCTGTAGCTGGTGTGGGGTTTTGGTAGGCGTGAATGGCCTCCGGCGGAACAAGGTACTTGCCTGTAGATAAGTCAAACAAAGAAGGAGCAAGCAAAGTAATAGTCTCAGGGTGATTTTTATCAAATATCAGCTTGTACTTAAGCATCTTTTCCTTATTCTTAACGATAAAATCATGTGCTACCATACTCTTATAGTCTAGAAAAACAGGAGGCAGCAACTTCTCTTCTTTCTCATAATGCCTAATAGGTATGTTAAAATGTGCATCGAGGCGGGAGGTGAAGATGCCTCCAAGGACGGGGCCCTTAGTATGGTTAAAATTTAACCGATTTGCAACAATAGCGCCCATACTAAATGTGTCATCACGGAACAAGGCATGGCTCAAAATAACAATATCAGGGGCACTAAGGTTGCCACAGTTTCCGCGACCAATTAAGCATCTACTAGCAAATATTGCAAAGTAACGTAAAACAGGAAAATGTATGCTAGTGATTCTTGCATTGGAAACTTTCCTCGTTTCCCCTATAGCAATTGTATCAATAAACCCTTCCACATCGTCACGATGCGGTTCCTCTACACTGCCCTCAAAAGGGATCAAACAAACCCGACAAAAATCATGAAGTGACATCTCCTTATGCTCATCATATAAATAAAATTCCACCATAGGTGGTGAGCTCCTGGCATGGAAATGAAAGTTTTGCACAAAGATATTGATGAGTAGGAGATGCTATTCGCGTTGGTCGTGGAGGAAGGCGGTGAGGCCTGCATTCTCAGCCAATTCATAAAATCATCATAAATCCCGACTGCTCTCAAGAAATCATCACAAGGCCATTCACACGGCCGAACCTCCGTGGTGCGAGGGAGATTATACTTTGGCTTCTTGTTCTCTTCACTTTGTTTATCCTTCGAGCTTCGGCTCGATGAGCCCCTAAAAAAATCTCTTCATCTTTTTCTGAAATTTTCTGAAATTTTTAGTAACTTCAAAATAAAAGTGAACCAAACTCAACAATATTGATAGCAACTACTCCTACAAGTGCCTAGAGGCTATATCGTGCATTAAAACTACTTTTGACCACATAAATTTGACGTGCAAGCTCAAGAACAGGGTCACCTAAGCAGCAAAAATTTGCAATGAATAAGGCACTAGAACAAAAACTAATTGGACCATTGGAGGATTCACATACCAAGGAACAATCCCCCAAAGCAGTTTTGTGAATGGAGCTTTGAGCAAGGAGATCAAAAATGGCAGCAAGATGAGCTAGAACTCGGGTTTGAGCTGGTTGGTGATTTTTGTAGGAGGAAGAAGGAGTGTGTGGTAGCTGGAATAAGTGGAGGGGAGCCACCGTAGGCCCACGAGGTAGGGGGCGCGCCCAGGGCGGGTGGGCGCACCCTGGACCCTCGTGGCCAGGTGCTTGCTCCCCTAGATGAGTTCTCAGTGTCAGATATTCTCAAATATTCCAGAAAAAACATATTTAATTTTTAGGGCATTTGGAGAACTTTTATTTTCGGGGTATTTTTTATTGCATGGATAATTCAGAAAATAGAAATAATATACTATTTTTTCTTTATTTAATATAAATAACAGAAAGTAAAAAGAGGGTACAGAGAGTTGTGTTTTCTAAATTCATCCATCTCATGCTCATCAAAAGGAATCCACTAACAAGGTTGATCAGGTCTTGTTAACAAACTCATTTCTAGTAACATGAAATGGGAGAATTTTCGAATAACACTAGGTTACCTCAACGGGGATATGCATGTCCCCAACAATACGAATATCATATTTCTTCTTGACAGTAGGAAGAGGAAATTCAAAACCTCCAATAGTAATTGTTGAAAATTTTCCAATAGAATTGATATTATGGACTTGAGGTTGTTTCCTTGGAAAGTGTACCATATGATCATTACCATTAACATGAAAAGTGACATTACCTTTGGTGCAATCAATAACAGCCCCTGCAGTATTCAAAAAGGGTCTTCCAAGAATAATAGACATACTATCTGATATGTCTCCAACGTATCTATAATTTATGAAGTATTCATGCTATTATATTATCAACCTTGGATGTTTTATATGCATTTATATGCTATTTATCTTTGGGACTAACCTATTAACCTACTGCCCAGTGCCAGTTTCTGTTTTTTCCTTGTTTTTGAGTTTTACAGAAAAGGAATATCAAATGGAGTCCAATTGACGTGCCAATTTTTGACGATTTTTATGAACCAAGAGAAGACCTCGGAGTAAAAGAGTTGGGCCAGGAGAGTCCCGGGGCATCCACGAGGGTGGGGGCCCCCCAGGCGTGTGGTCCTGCCTCATGGACGCCTCGGGAACCTCCTTGACATGAGACCGACGCCAAAAATTCCTGTAAATACAGAAACCTCGGAAAATTAACCTAGATCGGGAGTTTCGCCGCCAGAAGCCTCCGTAGCCACCGAAAACCAATCTAGGCCCTCTCTGACACCCTACGGGAGGGGGCCATCATCACCGAAGGGCATGGAGGAGGATCCCGGAGGGGCCATCATCACCATGAAGGCCAAGGACCAGAGGGATAACCTCTCCCCATCTAGGGGGAGGCCATGGAGGAGGAAGCACAAGGGGGAGAACCTCTCCTCCTCTCTCTTGGTGGCACCAGAATGCCATCGAGAGGGGAATCGTCGCCGCGGTGATCGTCTTCATCAACATCACCATCATCATCACCATCCTCATCTCTTTTACGTGGTCCACTCTCCCGCACCCCACTGTAATCCCTACTTGAACATGGTGCTTTATGCCACATATTATGATCCAATGATGTGTTGCCATCCTATGATGTTTTGAGTAGTTATCCGTTGTCTTTGGGTTGATTGATGATCTAGATTGGTATGAGTTGTATGTTTTATTTTGATGCTATCCTATGGTGCCCTCCATGTCGCGCAAGCGTGAGGGGTTCCCACTGTAGGGTGTTGCAATACGTTCATGATTCGCTTATAGTGGGTTGGTGAGTGACTGAAACACAAACCCGAGTAAGGGGGTTGTTGCATATGGGAATAAAGAGGACTTGATGCTTTAATGTTATGGTTGGGTTTTACCTTAATGATGTTTAGTAGTTGCAGATGCTTGCTAGAGTTCCAATCATAAGTGCATATGATCCAAGTAGAGAAAGTATGTTAGCTTATGCCTCTCCCTCATATGAAACTGCAATAGTGATTACCGGTCTTGTTAACGATTGCCTAGGACAATTCTGCACACCGATCCACCATTATTCCACACTTGCTATTTATAATATTTAGTAATATATTCTAACTCTATGATAACAACACCTACTTTTATATTTTAGCTCTCCGATGTCATAAAAAGTTATCCTCTTCATACCCACAACATAGTTTTATTTATCGTTGCTAGTTGGAAGCAAACGTTCGGTGTACGTAGAGTCGTATCAGTGGCAGATAGGGCTTGAGAGAATATTGATCTTACCTTTAGCTCCTTGTGGGTTCGACACGCCATACTTATTACTTCCACCTTTGGAAATTGCTACGATGATTCCTTGAACTTGGGGATTATCACTATCGTCCTCGGGAATATCAAGAATAACAAAGCCAGTTAAAATAGTAACGTTTGCAACCACAACAGGCACATCCTCACAAATACTGACAGGTATAGCAGTTGATTTATCAGCCATTTGCGAAGATATTTTAGTAGGTGTCAACTTATTCAAATCAAGTCTACGATATAAAGAGAGAGGCATAACACTAACACCGGCTCCAAGATCACAAAAAGCAGTTTAAACATAGTTTCTTTTAATGGAGCATGGTATAGTTGGTACTCCTGGATCTCCAAGTTTCTTTGGTATTCCACCCTTAAAAGTATAATTAGCAAGCATGGTGGAAATTTCAGCTTCCGGTATCTTTCTTTTATTAGTAACAATATCCTTCATGTACTTAGCATAAGGATTCATTTTAAGCATATCAGTCAAACGCATACGCAAAAAGATAGGTCTAATCATTTTAGCAAAGCACTCAAAATCCTCATCATCCTTTTTCTTGCATGGTTTAGGAGGAAAAGGCATGGGTTTCTGAACCCATGGTTCTCTTTCTTTACTGTGCTTCCTAGCAACAAAGTCTCTCTTATCATAACGTTGATTCTTTGATTGTGGGTTATCAAGATCAACAGCAGGTTCAATCTCTACATCATTATTATTACTAGGTTGAGCATCAACATGAACATCATTATTATTACTAGGTTGAGCATCAACATGAACATCATCATTAACATTATCACTAGGTTCATGTTCATTACTAGATTGTGTTTCAGCATCGGAGATAGAAATATTATTGGGATTCTCAGGTGTGTCTACAACAGGTTCACTAGAAGCATGCAAAGTCCTATCATTTTTCTTTTTCTTCCTCTTAGAAGGACTAGGTGCATCAATACTAGTTCTCTGAGAATCTTGCTCAATTCTCTTAGGATGGCCCTCAGGATACATAGGTTCCTGAGTCATTTTACCACCTCTAGGCATAACTCTAATAGCATAGTCATTATTCTTACTATTCAATTCATTGAGCAGATCATTCTGAGCTTTAAATACTCGTTCTACTTGAGTGGTAACCATAGAAGCATGTTTACTAATAAGTTTAAGTTCACCTTTAACATTAGCCATATAATCACTCAAGTGCTCGGTCATGTAAGCATTATGTTTCAATTGTCTACCAACATAAGCATTAAAATCTTCTTGCTTAACCATAAAGTTATCAAATTCATCTAAGCATTGGCTAGCAAACTTAGTAGGAGGGATTTCAGCTTTATCATATCTATAGACAGAATTTACCTTTACTACCTGTGTCGGGTTATCAAGACCGTGTGTTTCTTCAATAGGTGATGAATTAAGACCATGTATTTCTTCAATAGGTGGTAAATTCTTAACATCTTTGGCTTTTATACCTTTTTCTTTCATAGATTTCTTTGCGTCTTGCATATCTTCAGGACTAAGAAATAGAATACCCCTTTTCTTCGGAGTTGGCTTAGGAGTTGGTTCAGGAAGTGTCCAATTATTTTCATTAGTCAACATATTATTCAATAACAATTTAGCTTGATCAACAGTTCTTTCCCTGAAAACGCAACCAGCGCAACTATCCAGGTAATCTCTGGAAGCATTGGTTAGTCCATTATAAAAGATATCAAGTATTTCATTTTTCTTGAGAGGATAATCAGGCAAAGCATTAAGTAATTGGAGTAGCCTCCCCCAAGCTTGTGGGAGACTCTCTTCTTCAATTGCACAAAATTATATATTTCCCTTAAAGCAGCTTGTTTCTTATGAGCGGGGAAATATTTAGCAGAGAAGCAGTAAATCATATCCTGGGGACTACACACACAACCAGGACCAAGAGAATTAAACCATATCTTAGCATCACCCTTTAATGAGAACGGAAATAATTTAAGGATATAATAGTAGCGAGTTTTCTCATCATTAGTGAACAGGGTAGCTATATCATTTAATTTAGTAAGATGTGCCACAACAGTTTCAGATTCATAGCCATAGAAAGGATCAGATTCAACCAAAGTAATTAACTCAGGATCAACAGAGAATCCATAATCCTTATCAGTAACAAAGATAGGTGAAGTAGCATAAGCATGATCATATTTCATTCTAGCATTCAGAGTTTTTTCTTTAAGCTTAGCTAATAATTTCTTAAGATCACTTGTATCATTGCAGGCAAGAAAGTCTCTAGCAGTTTCTTCATCCATAACATAACCCTCAGGAACAACAGGCAATTCATATCTAGGGGGAGAATCTCCATCATCACTTTCATCAATATTATCAGTTTCAATAATTTCATTCTCTCTAGCCCTAGCAAGTTGTTCATCAAGAAATTCACCAAGTGGCACAGTAGTATCAAGAAAAGAAGTAGTTTCATCATAAGTATCATACAAAGCAAAAGTGGCATCATCAATAACATGCGACATATCAGAATTAATAGCGGAAGTAGGTTTAGGTGTCGCTAGTTTACTCAAAACAGAAGGTGAATCAAGTGCAGAGCTAGATGGCAGTTCCTTACCTCCCCTCGTAGTTGAGGGATAAATCTTAGTTCTATGATCTTTCAAGTTCTTCATAATAATAAGCAGATATAAATCCCAAGTGACTCAAAGAATAGAGCTATGCTCCCCGGCAACGCGCTGGAAAATAGTCTTGACAACCCACAAGTATAGGGGATCGCAATAGTTTTCGAGGGTAGAGTATTCAACCCAAATTTATTGATTTGACACAAGGGGAGCCAGAGAATATTCTTAAGTATTAGCAGCTGAGTTGTCAATTCAACCACACTTGGAAACTTAATATCTGCAGCAAGGTATTTAGTAGCAAAGTAATATGATAGTAGTGGTAACGATAGCAAAAGTAACGGTAGCAAAAGTAATATTTTTGGGGTTTTATAGTGATGGTAACAGTAGCAGCGAGAAAAGTAAATAAGCGAAGAACAATATATGGAAAGCTCGTAGGCAATGTATCAATGATAGAGAATTATGCCGGATGCAATCGATCATGTAACAGTCATAACCTAGGGTGACACAGAACTAGCTCCAGTTCATCAATGTAATGTAGGCATGTATTCTGAATATAGTCATACGTGCTTAGGGTGTGTTTGGTTGGAGTCATGGACCGGAATGGCATGGGTCTGACCCATTACCAGGCCTCGTTTTCGCGTTCGGTTAGACAAGTGGAACGGCACCCACCCGTTCCCCTGGACCGAATATTCGGCCCAGATGCGGAATGAGGTGAGACCTCGAAAACGGCCAGACCACGCGGAACCGCTCACCCTCGCACTCTCGCAGCCCTGTCGCCTCGCCCTCCCAGGTGCGCCGCCTCCCCTCCTCTCTCTCCCCCTCCACCGATCTGAGCGGCGCCGGCCGGTTCCTCCCTTCCCCACCGGTCGGTTCCTGCCTTCCCCGCCGGCCGATTCCTGCCTTCCCCGCCGGCCGCTAACCCCTTTCTTTCCTCTCGTGATCTGCAGCAGAACAAGGGGAGCTCGGTCTGGATCTTATTGCAGCGTCTTGCAGAGGATTAGCAGCGGGGTGGTGGCGGCTTCTCGTGAGCTGACAATGGCAGCAGAGGCGTAGCACAGCACCTCACTCTGAATGTAAAACCATCAATCACTTCCTCTTGTATATGCTGCTGTTGCTCATGCATATTCCAACCGAGAATGATACAGAGAGATGGAGACTTATTGTGATGACTCATGGTTGTTGGTGATTCACTTTTGTTGCTTTATGTTGTTAGAATCAGTGGTCTCTTTTCCTAATTTGTACCAAAATACATGATGTCCAGTGTATCTTTGTAATATATATGTTGATGTAAGCATCATTGGTAGCCATTATTTTTATAGTATGCATCACTTGTAGATGGTCAAGAAGATGAAGAAAAGAAAAAGATGGTGAGGGGAGCTGCTATTTTTGGAGATTTTGTATGTGAACTTGACATGTGGCTGTCAAGTATGTGAACTTGACATGTATGGCTCTATTGCCCTGGTGGTTGCTTTTGGGAATTTTGTATGTCAACTACACATGTATGGCTGTTAACTGTGTTAACTATGTGCACTTTGTTGAAAACTGTGTTATATGTGTTGTCATTTATATGTTAAGATTGTCAATATTGTTATGTTGTCTTTCTTGAAAATACAAATGAAATGCTGCAAAAAAATTGAATTTTATGTCATTCCATTTTCATTCCGTGCTTCCAACCAAACAGTGGAACGGAACCAACCCGTTCCGCTCTTTTGCTCCTACCAAACACAGGAATGGAACGGACCCGTTCCTCTGGAATGGAACCATTCCATTCCATGACAGTTGGTTCCTCAACCAAACACACCCTTAAGGAAAAGAACTTGCATGACATCTTTTGTCCTACCCTCCCGTGGCAGCGGTGTCCTATTGGAAACTAAGGGATATTAAGGCCTCCTTTTAATAGAGTACCGGAACAAAGCATTAACACATAGTGAATACATGAACTCCTCAAACTACGGTCATCACCGGTAAGTATCCCGATTCTTGTCACTTCGGGGTTAACGAATCATAACACATAATAGGTGACTATAGACTTGCAAGATAGGATCAAGAACTCTCATATATTGATGAAAACATAATAGGTTCAGATCTGAAATCATGGCACTCGGGCCCTAGTGACAAGCATTAAGCATAGCAAAGTCATAGCAACATCAATATCAAAACATAGTGGATACTAGGGATCAAACCCTAACAAAACTAACTCAATTACATGATAAATCTCATCCTACCCATCACCGTCCAGCAAGCCTACAATGGAATTACTCACACACGGTGATGAGCATCATGAAATTGGTGATGTAGGAAGGTTGATGATGACGATGGCGACGGATTCCCCTCTCCGGAGCCCCGAACTGACTCCAGATCAGCCCTCCCGAGAGAGTTTAGGGCCTGGCGATGGCTCCATATCGTAAAACGTGATAAATCCTTCTCTCTGATTTTTTTCTCCCCGAAAGTGAATATATGGAGTCAAGGTTGAGGTCGGTGGAGCGTCAGGGGGCCCACAAGGCAGGGACGCGCCCCCCGCCCTCGTGGACAGGTGGAGGCCCCCCTGGCGCGGATTCTTCTTCTAGTATTTTTGATATATTCCAAAATAATTCTCTGTTGATTTTCTGGTTATTCCGAGAATTTTTATTTCTACACAAAAATAACACCATGGCAATTCTACTGAAAACAACGTCAGTCTGGGTTAGTTCCATTCAAATCATGCAAGTTAGAGTCCAAAACAAGGGAAGAAGTGTTTGGAAAAGTAGATACGATGGGGACGTATCAGTAAACCATGAAGAAAGGTGTATAACCCGTAGACCTGTTAGGGCTAGTATTGATGCTCCATATCATAGAGGGTAACTCCTCCACCCAACAACCCGACGTCCGTTGTAAAGGAACCATAAGTCGGGGCTTGAGACCTTTTAAGATTTTCTGATTGGCTCATTCAGCTTGACCATTGGATTGGGGGTGAGCTACTGATGAAACATGAAGCCGGATATGCTCACGTTGGCAGAATTCCTCCGTATCACCCTTGGATAGATTAGTACCATTGTTAGTTATAATGCTGTGTGGAAAGCCAAAACGAAATATCACCTTTTTCATGAATTGAACCGTCGTGGCTGCATCACACTTACTAACCGGCTCTGCCTCAATCCACTTTGTGAATTTGTCAACTGCCGCCAAAAGGTGTGTCTTTTTATCTTTGTATCTTTTGAAAGGTCCAACCATGTCGAGCCCCCAGACTGCAAATGGCCAAGTAATTGGAATCATCCGCAATTCTTGAGCCGGCACGTGTGCCCGTCGTGAGAATTTCTGGCAACCATCACATTTACTGACCAGATCCTCCGCATCAGCGTGAGTCGTAAGCCAGTAAAATCCATGGTGGGAGGCTTTGGTTACAAGGGACTTTGAACTGGCATGATGGCCACAATCTCCTTCATGGATTTCATGAAGAATTTCTTGACCTTCCTCGGGAGAGACACATCGTTGAAATGCCCCTGTGACACTGCGATGATGCAACTCACCATTGGCAATTGTCAATGATTTAGACCGCCGGGTTATCTGTCTAGCCAAGGTTTCATCCTTAGGCAACTCGCCCCGGGTCATATAAGCCAATCTGTCCAATCTAGGATGATGTGAAGAGCCGCCACCAATTTTGCTTCCGGGTCTGGAATAGCCAAGTCTTCCTCCGTAGGCAACTTGACAGAAGGGTTATGCAGAACATCTAAGAAAGTTTTAGGTGGCACCGGCTTACGCTAAGACCCCAGCCGGCTTAAAGCATCAGCTGCTTCATTCTTTCTGTGATCAATGTGTTACACTTGGTAACCCTTGAAGTGTCCAGCAATGGCATCAACTTCACGGTGATAAGCCACCATGAGAGGATCTTTGGAATCCCACTTGCCTGATACTTGTTGAGCCACCAAATCTGAGTCACCAAAGCACCTTACCTGGCTCAAACTCATCTCCTTAGCCATCCGAAGACCATGGAGCAAGGCCTCATACTCAGCTGCATTGTTAGTACAGGGAAACATCAACCGTAGCACATAACAAAATGTGTCACCTCGAGGGGAAGCTAAAACAACTCCAGCCCCCGAGCCCTCTAATTGCCTAGACCCATCAAAATGAATAGTCCAATATGTGTTGTCCGACTTCTCTTCAGGCATCTGCAGCTCTGTCCAATCATTGATGAAATCCACTAGTGCCTGAGACTTGATAGCCGTGTGTGGCACATACTTTAAGCCATGAGGCCCAACCTCAATGGCCCACTTGGCGACTCGTCCAGTGGCTTCTCTATTTTGAATGATATCTCCTAAAGGAGAAGAACTAAGCACAGTGATGGGATGACCCTGAAAATAGTGCTTAAGCTTCTGGCTCACCATGAACACCCCATAAACAAGTTTCTGCCAATGTGGATATCTCTATTTGGACTCAATAAGCACCTCACTGACGTAGTAAACCGGCCGTTGAACCGGATATTCCTTGCCAGCCTCTTTGCGCTCTACTACAATGGCCACACTAACCGCATGTGTGTTAGCAGCCACATATAACAATAATGGCTCCTTATCAATAGGAGCAGCAAGGACCGGCGGCTCAGCGAGCTGTCTCTTCAGATCTTCAAAGGCGGCGTTAGTAGCATCACTCCAGACAAAATTGTCTATCTTCTTCATCATTTGATACAGCGGTATGGCCTTCTCACCTAACCGGCTTATGAACCGGCTTAAAGCAGCAATACGACCCGCCAAACGCTGAACATCATTGATGCACGCCGGCTTAGCCAAAGAAGTGATTGCTTTGATCTTCTCCGGGTTAGCCTTGATGCCTCTGTTAGAAACCAGAAAACCAAAAAGCTTGCCCACTGGTACTCCAAAAACGCACTTGGCCGGGTTAAGCATCATCTTGTAGACCCGGAGGTTATCAAAGGTTTCCTTCAGATCATCTATCAAGGTCTCCTTTTCTCTGGACTTCACCACAATATCGTCCACATAAGCATGACCCAATCTGATTGTGAAGACAGTTCTGCACACATCGTTGATAAGTCGCCTGGGCACTCATAAGCCCAAAAGGCATAGACACATAGCAGAAGGCTCCAAATGGAGTAACAAAAGCCGTCTTCTCCTGGTCCTTAACTGCCATCTTGATCTGATGATAACCAGAATAAGCATCCAACAAGCTCAAACGCTCACAACCCGCCGTAGCATCAATGATTTGATCAATACAAGGGAGAGCGAAAGGATCAGCCGGACAAGCCTTATTTAAGATTGTGTAATCCACACACATACGCCAGGTGTCGTTCTTTTTAAGCACGAGCACCGGGTTAGCCAACCACTCTGGATGACAAACTTCAATAACGAACCCGACCGCCAATAGCCGGGCCACTTCCTCACCAATGGCCTTGCGCCTCTCCTCACTGAACCGCCGAAGAAACTACTTGACCGGCTTAAATTTTGGGTCAATATTGAGAGTGTGCTCAGCGAGTTCTCTCAGTACACCCGACATGTCAGAAGGTTTCCGTGCAAAGATGCCCTGGTTCTCAAGGATGAACTCGATGAGCGCGCTTTCCTATTTGGGATCTAGATTAGCACTGATACTAAACTGCTTAGATGAGTCACCTGGAACAAAATCGACAAGCTTGGTGTCATCAGCCAATTTAAACTTATGCACTGGTTCATGTTCTGTAGTCAGCTTTTTCAAAGACGTCATGTCCCCCGGGTCAACATTGTCCTTGTAGAACTTCAACTCTTCTGTTGCACAAACAGATTCAACATAAGCAGCATCGCCTTCCTCACATTCCAAGGCTATCTTTCGACTCCCATGCACTGTGATGGTGCTCTTATGACCCAGCATTTTAAGCTGCAAATAAACATAACACGGCCATGCCATAAACTTGGCAAAAGTGGGTCGTCCAACAGGGCGTGATACGGGCTCTTGATTTTGACCACCTCAAAAGTTAACTTCTCAGCCCTAGAATCATGCTCATCTCCAAAGGCTACTTCCAGTTCAATCTTACCCACCGGGTACGCCGATTTACCAGGCACCACTCCATGGAAAATAGTGTTGGACGTCTTAAGATTTTTGTCAATCAACCCCATGCGACGGAAAGTCTCATAATAGAGGATGTTGATGCTACTACCTCCGTCCATGAGTACTTTAGTGAATTTATATCCACCAACCTGAGGTGCCACCACGAAGGCTAGGTGACCCAGATTGTCAACCTAGGGAGGGTAATCTTCCCTACTCCACAGAATAGGCTGCTCAGACCATCTCAAATAACGAGGGACTGCCGGCTCAACAACATTCACAGCCCTCTTATGAAGCTTATGGTCCCGTCTGCACAAACTGGTGGTGAACACATGATACTGTCCACTACTCAATTGCTTTGGATTGCTCTGATATCCAGATTGCTTCTGATGCTGACCTCCCTGGCCAGATTGCTGATTATAGCCACCTTGATTTCCTTGAGAGCCTTAAAAGTTGGAATTTGAACTACCGCCCGGGCCATGAAAACCGCCGCCACCTGAGCCGCCGCCCGGCCCATGATTGCTATTGAACATGTTAGAGTTCTTGAAAGCCTTCATGATCGTACAGTCCTTCCATAGGTGAGTGGCCAGTTTCTGCTGAGTACCGTGCCTTGGACAAGGCTCATTTAACAGATGCTCAAGAGTGGGACCTGACCCGCCGGACCGAGGAGGTGGCCTCCCCTTACGTCGCTGATTGTTGCCCTGTGGATTGGTGTTAGCCACAAACTCAGAGCTACCATCAGCCTTATGCTTATTATTGCCTCCTTGATTCACCGGGTTATGCTGATGACCCTTGGCATTACCATTCTTCTTCCCCTTCCCTGTCTTCTCATCGTCAGACTCGGGATCCTTGGTACTATCAGAGTCGGCGTACTTGACTAGAGCCGCCATTAACTGGCCCATGTCATTACAATCGTGCTTGAGCCGTCCCAACTTCTGTTTTAGAGGCGTAAAACGGCAATTTTTCTCCAACATTAAGACTGCAAAGCCGGAATCCATCTTATCAGATGATTGTATTATGGCTTTGACTCGGCGCACCCAATGGGTTGTGGACTCACCTTCCTCTTGCTTACAATTAGTCAAATCCACAATTGACATGGGCTGCTTACATGTGTCTTTGAAATTCTGAATAAACCGGGCTTTTAATTCTGCCCATGAACCAATGGAATTGGGTGGCAGCCCCTTCACCCAAGTGCGGGCTGTTCCATCCAACATCGTGGTGAAGTACTTGGTCATTGCCATGTCACTGACCTCCAGTAGTTCCATGGCCATCTCATAGCTTTCAATCCATGCCCCTGGCTGTAACGGCCGTGTACTTAGGCACCTTTCGAGGCCCCTTGAAATCCTTGGGCAAACGCTCATTATGCAGAGCCGGAAAAGACTGGTGAGCAAGGGACACCTCCAGTCCTTGTGGTCACGCCTGCCTCAATAGAGGTCGTCGGATGAACCGGAAAAGACTGGTGAGCCACCCGCCGAGCCGCCTGCTCAGCTGCCTATTGATCCGCCCGCTCAACCTCTTGGCGAATCATGTCCTGGTCAACCAAGTTAGGAGCTCCATCACACGTCGGGTCATGCCCACACGGCTGGTCACGGCGCCGGTCGTTGCTTGAAACGGCTGCTGAATCTATGTGCCTGCTATAACTCGGGCTCTGGCTTGGGTGAGGGGTCGAATGAACCCTATCTCGACTATAAGAATATGCCTCCTACTGCACCAGAGCCGTCTGGAGAAGTTCTCTGACCCTTCGGCTTTCAATCACCATCGGAGAGTCATCCTCTGCTGGGAGAGCCGCCAATCGCGCCGCCTCAGCGATCATGTTCTCCAAAGGGTTAGTATAATGACCCAGTGGTGTTGGTACATAAGGAGGTGGAGCAGTATTCATATGAGTAGGTTCCATCACCCGTGGCTGAACCGGTGCCCTAGCCCCAGGCGTTGCAGCCCGGTTTACCTCCGGCGGGTTACTAGGGCTTGCACCGGGTGTGCGGAAGAGATTTCTAGGATCATAAGTCAGAGGCAGACGGGATTGAGCCTTCTGGTGTCTTCTCCTCATGATCTCATTTGATGCGTTCAGATCCATCGTAAGCTGGAAAGCCTCTGATTGAATCTGCTGAGCTCGAGCATCCAAAGCCGCCGGCTCCGCGGCCATCCTGACGTCCTCCGCTGCTAGGTTTATCTTGGCTTGTGCTACCTCCTCACGTAACCGTGCCACTTCTGCATCATGCTGAGCCTGATCCGCCGGGTTAACCACGACAGTTAACACGGTTGTCATCCTATCCATGAGATCCATCAGTACCTCAGCCAGCGGGCGCGTAGGGGCTCCTGCCCCGGCGACCGCTGACCCGGAGGTTATCGCTTCCACAGCCATAGAGTTTTGAACGGGTTGCGTGCCAGTCATGAAGATCCCTGCCCTGCTTGGTGGCTCAAAGGGGTCCGGAATACTGCTGCCATCGGAACAACCCCCAATCCCACCATCTTGCAATTGATACAATGAATCCATCTCACCTATGGACAACGTATCCCTTGAGCCCTTCAAAGCTGCCCTTAAAGAACTCAAATCCCCCGTGCGCAGTCCCCATGGTGGGCGCCAACTGTCATGGAATTGTCACGGCAGATGTCCTAGTGGAAGGACTTAATCGTGGAGCCATTGCAACTAGGAATCTTAAAGGGGTTAAAACGGGACAAAGGACACGAGGGTTATACTGGTTCGGCCCCTTGCAGTGAAGGTAAAAGCCTAGTCTAGTTTGAGGTGGTATTGCTTATGTTTCGACTACTAGGGAGCGAATCCGCTTGACCTAGCTTTCGATCTGATCTTACTTGCCCTGAACCGCCTGCCGGGTCGTCCCTTTATATAAAGAGGCTGCCCCCAGCGACTCATAGAACCCCGGACGGCTCATAAACAGTGTCTGGCTCGGTCTCTAACTATTCCTGCCTTACAATGCAAGTTATGTACATATGGCGGTTTATCTCTACGGGCCTTGAGTCACCTTTGGGTCTTGGGCCCTTAACTAAAACGCCATCTTCAAGAGTTGCCTTGGGCTTCATGAATCTCCATAGGTATAACCCTGCGCCTCCTGGGCGGGTCATACCTAGTAGTTATATCCCCAATAAGTCTCGGTTCTAAGCCGTAAAGCATGGCACACTGAACTATCAAGTAGTCATCAGCTTTGCTCTGCCAGGTGTTCACAACATCTGGCCTTGCTCCTGCAACGGGTTTGTCACCTAGCGGTGCTTCCAGGACGTAATTCTTCTGTGCAGCAATGAGGATAGTCCTCAAGTTACGGACCCAGTCCGTGTAGTTGCTACCATCATCTTTCAACTTAGCTTTCTCTAGGAACGCATTAAAATTCAACGGAACAAAGAGCATGGGCCATCTATCTACAACAACATAGACATGCAAAATACTATCAGGTAATAAGTTCTTGATAAATTAAAGTTTAACTAATCATATTACTTAAGAACTCCCACTTAGATAGACATCTCTCTAATCATCTAAGTGATCACGTGATCCATATCAACTAAACCATGTCCGATCATCACGTGAGATGGAGTAGTTTTCAATGGTGAACATCACTATGTTGATCATATCTACTATATGATTCACGCACAACCTTTCGGTCTCAGTGTTCCGAGGCCATATCTGCATATGCTAGGCTCGTCAAGTTTAACCCAAGTATTCTGCGTGTGCAAAACTGGCTTGCACCCGTTGTATGTGAACGTAGAGATTATCACACCCGATCATCACATGGTGTCTCAGCACGACGAACTGTAGCAACGGTGCATACTCAGGGAGAACACTTATACCTTGAAATTTAGTGAGAGATCATCTTATAATGCTACCGCCGTAATAAGCAAAATAAGATGCATAAAGGATAAACATCACATGCAATCAAAATAAGTGATATGATATGGCCATCATCATCTTGTGCCTTTGATCTCCATCTCCAAAGCACCGTCATGATCACCATTGTCACCGGCTTGACACCTTGATCTCCATCGTAGCATCGTTGTCGTCTTGCCAACTATTGCTTCTATGACTATCGCTACTGCTTAGTGATAAAGTAAAGCAATTACATGGTGATTGCATTTCATACAATAAAGCGACAACCATATGGCTCCTGCCAGTTGCCGATAACTATTACAAAACATGATCATCTCATACAACAATTTATATCATCACGTCTTGACCATATCACATCACAACATGCCCTGCAAAAACAAGTTAGACGTCCTCTACTTTGTTGTTGCAAGTTTTACATGGCTGCTACGGGCTTCTAGCAAGAACTGTTCTTACCTACGCATCAAAACCACAACAATTTTTCATCAAGTGTGCTATTTTAACCTTCAACAAGGACCGGGCGTAGTCAAACTCGATTCAACTAAAGTTGGAGAAATAGACACCCATTAGCCACCTGTGTGCGAAGCACGTCGGTAGAACTAGTCTCATGAACACGGTCATGTAATATCGGTCTGGGCCGCTTCATCCAACAATACCGCGAATCAAAGTAAGACATGCTAGTAAGCAGTATGACTATTATCACCCACAACTCATTGTGTTCTACTCGTGCATATAACATCTACGCATAGACCTAGCTCTGATGCCACTGTTGGGGAACGCGGTATTTCAAAAAATTTACCTACGATCAGGCAAGATCTATCTAGCATATGCATAACAACGAGAGGGGAGAGTGTGTCTACGTACCCTCGTAGACCGAAAGCGGAAGCGTTTAGTAACGCGGTTGATGTAGTCTAACGTCTTCACGATCCAACCGATCCAAGTACCGAACGCACGGCACCTCCGCGATCAGCACACGTTCAGCTCGATGACATCCCTCAAACTCTTGATCTAGTTGAGGCCGAAGGAGAGTTCCGTCAGCATGACGGTGTGGTGACGGTGATGATGAAGTTACCGATGCAGGGCTTCGCCTAAGCACTACAACGATATGACCGAGGTGTCTAAATGTGGAGGGGGGCACCGCACATGGCTAAAAGATCAACTTGTGTGTCTTTGGGGTGCCCCCTCCCCACGTATATAAAGGGGGACAAGAGGAGGCCGGCCATAGGTGTGGCGCGCTAAGGGGGGTAGTCGTACTTGGACTCTCGGTTCAAGTAGGATTCTCCCCCCCCCTTCCTATTCCTACAAGGAGAAGGGTGGAAA
>NC_041392.1:166348067-166377182 GCF_002162155.2 Triticum dicoccoides
GGGGGTTCCGGTAACCCCCTGGTACTCCGGAAAATGCCCGAACCTATCTGAAACCATTGCGGTGTCCAAACATATCCTTCCAATATATCACTCTTTATGTCTTGACCATTTCGAGACTCCTCGTCATGTACGTGATCTCATCCGGGACTCCGAACAAACTTTGGTTCATCAAAACATGAAACTCATAATACAAATTGTCATTGAACGTTAAGCATGCAGACCCTACGGGTTCTAGAACTATGTAGACATGATCGAGACACATCTCCGGTTAATAACCAATAGCGTAACCTGGATGCTCATATTGGCTCCTACATATTATACGAAGATCTTTATCGGTCGAACCGCATAACAACATACATTGTTCCCTTTGTCATTGGCATGTTACTTGCCCGAGATTCGATCATCGGTATCATCATACCTAGTTCATTTTCGTCACCGGCAAGTCTCTTTACTCGTTTCGTAATGTATCATCCCGTAACTAACTCATTAGTCACATTGCTTGCAAGGCTTATAGTGATGAGCATTACCGAGAGGGCCTAGAGACACCTCTCCGATACACGGTGTGACAAATCCTAATCTTGATCTATGCCAACTCAACAAACACCATCGGAGACACCTGTAGAGCATCATTATAATCACCCAGTTAGAATGTGACGTTTGATAGCACACAAGGTATTCCTCCGGTATTCGGGAGTTGCATAATCTCATAGTTTGAGGAACATGTATAAGTCATGAAGAAAGGAATAGTAGAAAAACTAAACGATCATTATTGCCTCTAGGGCATATTTCCTTCATTGATATGGTTGGGCCTTTCAAAAGGTCCAAGGATAAAAAGACCCACCTTTTGGTGGCGGTTGACAAATTCACAAAGTGGGTTGAAGCAGAACAGGTTAGTAAGTGTGACGCGGCCATAGCGGTTCAATTCATCAAAAAGGTGATCTTCTGTTTCGGTTTTCCCCACAGCATTATAACAGATAATGGCACCAATCTGTCCAAGGGTGCTATGAAAGAGTTTGTCAACGAGAGCATATTCGACTTGATGTGTCATCAGTGGCTCACCTCCAGTCCAATGGTCAAGCTGAGAGAGCCACAAGAAATTTTGAGAGGCATCAAACCCCGGCCTATGGTCCCTTTGCAGTGGACGTCGGGTTGTTGGGTGGAGGAGTTACCCTCAGTGTTATGGAGTCACAATATCACCCAACAGATCTACGGGTAACATGCCTTTCTTCATGGTTTACGGAGCAGAGGCGGTTCTCCCTAGTGACATCCGTCATGATTCGCCTCGTGTGGCGGCTTATGTTGAAGCTGATAATGAAAAAGCACGTCAAGATGCTATTGACCTGTTAGATGAGGAGCGTGACCTTGCGGCGGCTCATTCGGCGATTTATCAGTAAGATCTGCACCGTTATCATAGCCGCTGGGTTAAAACCAGGACCTTTCAAGAAGGCAATTTGGTGCTCCGGCTTATCCAGGATCAAACTGATATGCACAAACTATCCCCCGCATTGGGAAGGACCCTTTGTGGTCAGCAAAAATCTGAACAATGGGTCATGCTACCTTATCGATGTTCGAGACCACAAGGACTCACGCACGTTGGAGGAGGAGACCCGCCGGCCGTGGAATATTGCTCATCTTTGGCCTTATTACACCTGAGCCACTAGCTCTTGTGATGTACATATTTTGACTATGTATATATTATAATGAATATAATAAAGCCGACATCCCTGATAATTCAGGGCATCTGTCGTTTCATTTCTGAGAATAATGAGTCTTTATTGTCACTTCATATGATCACTTGGGGGCTTCCTGCTCATTGAGCATAGCTATGACTACCCTCTTGATCCGGCTTGTACGCCATAGTTACCAAATACTTGGGGGCTTCCTGCTCATTGAGCATAGCTATGACTACCCTGCTGATCCGGCTTGTACGCCTGGAATGAAATATTATTTGGGGGCTCTTGTTAATGGATAGAGCTTTGATGACCCTTGTAATAGGCTTGGACGCCTGGTGTATTCACCTAAAAATCCGGGTTATCCTACCTTTATAAGTCTGCCACTCCGCCCAGGTAATCCTGGAATGACTCGTCGTACTCTTGACAGTCAATCTTATAAAGACCCTGAACTTGTCAAAGTTAAAATGGTGATTGGTCATGTGAGGCCCGGCTTACAAGGTTTGAATGAAGGTTTAACACAGCGGCTGTGCGGCCCTTGAAAAGCACTTGACTTTAAGGCTTGGCAGCCTATGAAAGCCTTGTTTTTTTATTTCTATTTGATTTGAACATTTTTTGAGATTCATCTCTTGTGACATGTTAATACATGATTGAAAACCGATGAGGGCTATGTTGCCTTATGGTTCATATGTGGATCTATCCGGAGTTTATTAACCCGGCCCGGCTTTGGACTTTAAGTCGCCAGTGCATGATGATTTTTTGATTTGAGTACTGGCTCTAAGTTTTGGGTTGATTACCCCTTACCACATATGGCATCTTGAGACGGCAATATGAATCAATTTAATGGGGCGTTGTGATCTCAATCATTAGGTTGTAACCCTTACTGCAGAGGTATGATAAGCCGGCAGTGTGAGAAAGTATCACAGGTATGATATTTTGTTATGATTATATGATGTTGTGATTAAACCGGCCCTGGTTATGGACTATTATAATCACATGTAGTTTTTATATGGGGTATTGTGACCCGCCCTGGGGTAAACCGCCAGGGCACTTGTGATCTATTTGTGTGCAGGGAAAATGATAAATCTGATCTGCATACTTGATGGTATCATTAGCATAAGTGGCAGATCTTTAACTGACGGATCAACAGTATTATGCAAACAAAACGTGCATGATGGCACGGCGGATCAGAGTTTAACTAGCCTATTACAAGGCATCCGATGGCCCAAAGAGGATAAGTGTTTTTGGAGACGTAAACATCAAAGTGCTATGATTAATAAAATGGCTCATGACTCTTGGCGGGTTGAAGCCTCTGGATCATCCTGCGCCTCTTCTTCCTCTTCAGCTCCTTTATTATCCATTAGCTAGAAGTCAGGCGTAGCCCAGTTGACACCGATCAACGCTCTACACACAACTTCATCATCAATAAGGTTGGATGGATCAATGTCAGGAGCGAAGGTGTGCTTACGAATCGGTGGGATGAGATCCGTCTCCTGATGAACTGACGCCTTCATTTTCTTGTTCTCAACATCATAAGCTGCCTGGTATGTGGGTAGATTGGTTTCTTTAGCCAACTTACTTGCTAATGGATGCATTGCTCTTGCTATTTTTGCAAAGTCATCAACACTGAAGGCAGATCCGTCCTCTTTGACACTTGGGCAACCATTGGCCAAATCTTTTGGATCCAGATCTGCTTGCCACGTCTTTGCCTGGCTTAAAGCAGTCAACACGCCGGCTCTGCCAGATGCTCGCTTTAAATCATCAATCCTTTGGGGCAGCACTGATAACCTCTCCAATGTATCTTTGATGAGAGTGGGTGGAGATTTCTTGTGCATAGCAGCAGCAATGGTACGTTGGGTGCCCGTATATAACTGTTCCACAAGAGTGTAGACAGCTTTAAGCTGGATACGCATATTTGAGCCCAACTTGGCGCTCTGAGAACCTCTATCAGTAAATTTATTGATAAGCTGGCAAATGTTTATAATATGTTTATTGAGATGCAAAGGAGTCATGTTTCCTACTTACCGAAGATGGCTGACGACATGTTATTGATCTGCTGCCTTAAACCGGACAACTCGTCAGTCGCCGGTTTAAGTGCGGCTTCAGCATCCTCTGCTCTCTTCAATAGAGCCGCATTTTCAGTCTCCCAGCCATTTTTATCAGTGTTGAAGTTTTTCTTAAGCTGCTCAATGTTTTGTAAAGCAGACTTCAGTTCTGACTTGGCCTTGGACGTCTCAGATTGCTGAGTTTTAATGTTGGCCTTTAGATCATTGAGCTGCGAATCCTTCTCAATCAGTTCAGCCTGTGACATAAACAAACATGGAAGGTATTATGATCATGATTATTTTTGAAGTCCCAAGCATAATACAAGAATTTTCCTTGGCACTTGGGGGCTAATGTCTATTGCTCTTAAGAACTTTTCGAAGTCCCAAGCACAATACAAGTATTTTCCTTGGCACTCGGGGGCTAATGCCTATTGCTCTTTTCAAAGACGAATTTATCCGATGACTCGGGTATAATAATATGATCCAGTTTACCAAGGTTACATATTGAAGTGTTGATTTGTCAATATTGTTAGGTTCCGGTTTAACTATGCTAGTTAAATGAACCCTTGGGGGCTATGGATGCGAAGTTCATTACTGCTACTTAAAGTCCCGACTTAACTTGATGATTTAAGCCGGCCCTTGGGGGCTACTAGTGATGATGTTTAGTTCTTTATGGCAATTGGGAAGTCTACAGCATATTTCAGTCCTATCATATCCTATAGACTTGGCGGCTGATAGACATATAATTATGAAGAGAATAGTGATTGGATTACCTCATAGCGTTTGACGAAGTCGGCTTCAAAATCACGGCTGGTGTATAGATGGTTCAAATAACCAGAGTAGATTTCTTGGGCGCTGAACTAGGAGTAGTCTTCTAAGTCTACTTTCCACTTGCCTTTATCAGCAGCAGAAATTTCCTCCTTAGCGATGTGCTTGGATAAGGTAGTGGGGTTACCCGGCGCGGTATAACCAAGCCCGGTGATGGTGACATCGTCAGCCTTATCTTCATTAGGCTTGATGGGGCTTGGTGTTTTCGGGATGACCGGTTCAACATCTATTTGATCCATGGTGACATCGTGCTCTTCTGGTGGCGGGTCATCAATGGTGGCTTCAGCAATTGGATGAGAGGATTCTGGCTGTTGTTTTTCCGGCTCAGACGGGTTGGAGTCATCAGCCGGCTTGTTCAGTTTTGCCTTTTTGCTGGGTTTGGCCTGGCCACTGAGAATAAGAAATACACAGATGTTAGCATATTAATCAGGCATGAAGTTTGAATGATTGAATATACCCTTACCTAGGCAAAGTCTTGAAAGTTGGGATTTGAGTTCCCGTTGAGTCGCCGGAGGAATAATGAGATGTTCCCAGATAATTTGAATCAGACGGGTTAAGAGGTTGACGAACAAGGCCCGCCTTGGGATATTCTAAGTCAGAAATTTTTGAAACCTTCGGTCGACGTTTGCGAGGCGTTGATACGTCTCCAACGTATCTATAATTTTTGATTGTTCCATGCTATTATATTATCTGTTTTGGATGTTTAATGGACTTTAATATACCTTTTTATATATTTTTGGGACTAACCTACTAATCAAAGGCCTAGTGCAAATTGCTGTTTTTTGCCTATTTCAGTGTTTCGCAGAAAAGGAATATCAAACGGAATCCAAACGGAATGAAACCTTCGGGAGAGTTATTTTTGGAACAAACGTGATCTAGGGGACTTGGAGTGCACGTCAAGAAATAAGCAAGGAGGCCACGAGGCAGGAGGGCGCGCCCCCCACCCTCGTGGGCCCCTCGCAGCTCCACCGATGTACTTATTCCTCCTATATATACACATATACCCTAAAACCCTATTTCCACCGCCGCAACCTTCTGTACCCGTGAGATCCCATCTTGGGGCCTTTTCCGGCGCTCCGCCGAAGGGAGAATCGATCACGGAGGGCTTCTACATCAACACCATAGCCTCTCCGGTGATGTGTGAGTAGTTTACCACAGACCTTCGGGTCCATAGTTATTAGCTAGATAGCTTCTTCTCTCTCTTTGGATCTCAATACAAAGTTCTCCTCGATTCTCTTAGAGATCTATTCGATCCAATTCTTTTTGCGGTGTGTTTGTCGAGATCCGATGAATTGTGGGTTTATGATCAAGATTATCTATGAACAATATTTGATTCTTCTCTGAAATCTTTTATGCATGATTTAAATACCTTTGCAAGTCTCTTCAAATTATCAGTTTGGTTTGGCCTACTAGATTGATCTTTCTTGCAATGGGAGAAGTGCTTAGCTTTGGGTTCAATCTTGCGGTGTCCTTTCCCAGTGACAGCAGGGGCAGCAAGGTGATATGTCTCCAACGTATCTATAATTTTTGATTGCTCCATGCTATATTATCTTCTGTTTTGGACATTATTGGGCTTTATTATACACTTTTATATTATTTTTGGGACTAACCTACTAACCGGAGGCCCAGCCCAGAATTGTTGTTTTTTGCCTATTTTAGGGTTCCAAAGAAAAGGAATATCAAACGGAGTCAAAACGGAATGAAACCTTCGGGAACGTGATTTTTGGAACGAGCAAGATCCAGGAGACTTGGACCCTACGTCAAGCAACCAACAGGGAAGCCATGAGGTAGGGAGCGCGCCTACCCCCCCCCCCTAGGCGCGCCCTCCACCCTCGTGGGCCCCCTGTTGCTCCACTGACGTACTTCTTCCTCCTATATATACCTACGTACCCCCAAACGATCAGATACTGAGCCAAAGCCCTAATTCCACCACCGTAACTTTCTGTATCCACGAGATCCCATCTTGGAGCCTGTTCTGGAGCTCCACCGGAGGGGGCATCGATCACGGAGGGCTTCTACATCAACACCATAGCCCTTCCGATGAAGTGTGAGTAGTTTACCTCAGACCTTCGGGTCCATAGTTATTAGCTAGATGGCTTCTTCTCTCTTTTTGGATCTCAATACAAAGTTCTCCCCCTCTCTTGTGGAGATCTATTTGATGTAATCTTCTTTTGTGGTGTGTTTGTTGAGACTGATGAATTGTGGGATTATGATCAAGTTTATCTATGAACAATATTTGAATCTTCTCTGAATTCTTTTATGTATGATTGGTTATCTTTGCAAGTCTCTTCTAATTATCAGTTTGGTTTGGCCTACTAGATTGATCTTTCTTGCAATGGGAGAAGTTCTTAGCTTTGGGTTCAATCTTGCGGTGTCCTTTCCCAGTGACAGTAGGGGCAGCAAGGCATGTATTGTATTGTTGCCATCGAGGATAACAAGATGGGGTTTTCATCACATTGCATGAGTTTATCCCTCTACATCATGTCATCTTGCTTAAGGCGTTACTCTGTTCTTATGAACTTAATACTTTAGATGCATGCTGGATAGCGGTCGATGTGTGGAGTAATAGTAGTAGATGCAGGCAGGAGTCGGTTTACTTGTCTTGGACGTGATACCTATATATATGATCATACCTAGATATTCTCATAACTATGCTCAATTCTGTCAATTGCTCAACAGTAATTTGTTCACCCACTGTAAAATACATATGCTCTTGAGAGAAGCCACTAGTGAAACCTATGGCCCCGGGGTCTATCTTCTATCATATTAATCCTCCAATACTTAGTTATTTCCTTTGCTTTTTTACTTTGATTTTATTTTACTTTGCATCTTTATCATAAAAATACCAAAAATATTATCTTATCATATCTATCAGATCTCACTTCTGTAAATGATCGTGTAGGGATTGACAACCCCTTATCGCATTGGTTGCGAGGATTTATTTGTTTTGTGTAGGTGCGAGGGACTGGCGCGTAGCCTCCTACTGGATTGATACCTTGGTTCTCAAAAACTGAGGGAAATACTTACGCTACTTGCTGCACCACCCTTTCCTCTTCAAGGGAAAACCAACGCAAGTGCTCAAGAGGTAGCAAGAAGGATTTCTGGCGCCGTTGTCGGGGGAGGTCTATGCAAAAGTCAACATACCAAGTACCCATCACAAACCCTTATCTCCCGCATTACATTATTTGCCATTTGCCTCTCGTTTTCCTCTCCCCCACTTCACCCTTTTTGTTTTATTCGCCCTCTCTCTCTCTCTATCCTCCCTCTCTTTCTCTATTTGCCTCTTTTTGCCCCTCGCTCTTTCCGTTGTTATGTCTTAAATTGGGGAAATTATTGTTGATATGGACAATAATAATATCATGAAAAATTCTGATGCTCCTGTTGAAGAACCCCCTATCTTACATACAAAAAATTCCGTATTGGTAGTGGTAATATTATTGGAAAAGGAGTTATCCAAGATTTCTTTACTTGTGTCGGTGCTTTACCTTCTATGGGTAGTTCTATCCTTCATAGAACTAGTAGTCTTGCGGATGCTATTGCCATGCTTGTAGTTGAACTTGAAAGACAATTCATGCGCATGCACCCTTTCATACAAAGGATTTTCCTAGAATTTTCTAATATCGAGCATTCTTCTGTTAAGCGTGCCGCTACTATCTTTTTGGCTGATGAGTTTAGATTCATAATAAAAGAGGCCAAAGAAATCTTTGAGCGTTATAGGGTGGACGCTTGCCGTCCTCCCATAGAGACTATCCTTTTTTATCAAGAAGAAATAATGCATTTTCAATCTCTAGACTATGTTGCTTTCAATGAAAATCTTAGAAAAAGGGTTCCTACCAATGTTTTAGTTGATAGAATTTCTGAACTTAATGATGATTTGGCCATTTGAAATAATGAACTAGGATATTCTCTTGAGTATAGGCTCACAAAGTTCTGTCAAAAGAGTGCTTATAATGATGAATTTGTTGTGCAATACGAAGGGCCAAAGGGGAACCTATACCTCCCAAAGTTGATCTTGGGGACTTTTGTCCCATTAAATTTAGCACTTTTGATTACTTTTGCTTGCCTCAAAGAAAACTGGCTGCCGAACATAGAGAATATGAAATGAGTTTTAATGATCTATCTTACTATTATGGCAATATCCTAGATCTATCCTTGCTTTTTATGCCTAGCTAGGGGCGTTAAACGATAGCGCTTGTTGGGAGGCAACCCAATTTTATTTTTATTCCTTGCTTTTTGCTCCTATCTAATAATAAATAATTCATCTATCCTCTGTTTTGGTTGTGTTTTTTGTGTTTGATTAGTGTTTGTGCCAAGTAGAACCATTGGGAAGACTTGGGGAAAGTCTTGTTAATCTTGCTGTAAAAAAACAGAAACTTTAGCGCTCACGAGAACTGCTGCCATTTTTATCTGGAAAGTGCTATTTAGTTAATTATTTTTTCAGATGATTAATAGATAAATTCCTCACGTCCAGAAATTTATTTTAGAATTTTTTGGGTTCCAGATCTTGCGCTAGCTACAGATTACTACAGACTGTTCTGTTTTGACAGATTCTGTTTTTCGTGTGTTGTTTGCTTATTTTGATGAATCTATGGCTAGTAAAATAGTTTATAAACCATATAGAAGTTGTAATTCAGTAGGTTTAACACCAATATAAATAAAGAATGTGTTCATTACAGTACCTTGAAGTGGTCTTTTGTTTTCTTTCGCTAACGGAGCTCACGAGATTTTCTACTTTAAGTTTTGTGTTGTGAAGTTTTCAAGTTTTCGGTAAGGATTTGATGGATTATGGAACAAGGAGTGGCAAGAGACTAAGCTTGGGGATGCCCATGGAACCCACAAGATAATCTAAGACACCAAAAATCCAAAGCTTGGGGATGCCCCGGAAGGCATCCCCTCTTTTGTCTACTTCCATCGGTAACTTTACTTGGAGCTATATTTTTATTCACCACATTATATGTGTTTTGCTTGGAGCGTCTTGTATGATTTGAGTCTTTGCTTTTTAGTTTACCACAATCATATTTGCTGTACACACCTTTTGAGAGAGACACACATGATTCGAAAATTATTAGAATACTCTATGTGCTTCACTTATATCTTTTGAGCTATATAGTTTTGCTCTAGTACTTCACTTATATCTTTTAGAGCACGGTGGTGGATTTGTTTTACAGAAACTATTGATCTCTCATGCTTCACTTAGATTATTTTGAGAGTCTTAAATAGCATGGTAATTTTTTAAAATAATTCTAATATGCTAGGTATTCAAGATTAGTAAAAACTTTCTTATGAGTGTTTTGAATACTAAGAGAAGTTTGATGCTTGATGATTGTTTTGAGATATGGATGTAGTGATATTAAAGTTGTGCTAGTTGAGTAGTTGTGAAATTGAGAAATACTTGTGTTGAAGTTTGCAAGTCCCGTAGCATGCACGTATGGTAAACGTTATGTAACAAATTTGAAACATGAGGTGTTCTTTGATTGTCTTCCTTATGAGTGGCGGTCGGGGATGAGCGATGGTCTTTTCCTACCAATCTATCCCCCTAGGAGCATGCGCGTAGTGCTTGGTTTTTGATGACTTGTAGATTTTTGCAATAAGTATGTGAGTTCTTTATGACTAATGTTGAGTCCATGGATTATACACACTCTCACCCTTCCATCATTGCTAGCCTCTTCGGTACCGTGCATTGCCCTTTCTCACATTGAGAGTTGGTGCAAACTTCGCCAGTGCATCCAAACCCCGTGATATGATACGCTCTTTCACACATAAACCTCCTTATATCTTCCTCAAAATAGCCACCATACCTACCTATTATGGCATTTCCATAGCCATTCCGAGATATATTGCCATGCAACTTTCCACCATCATGTTTATCATGACACGTTCATCATTGTCATATTGCTTTGCGTGATCATGTAGTTGACATCGTATTTGTGGCAAAGCCAATGTTCATAATTCTTTCATACATGTCACACTTGATTCATTGCATATCCCGGTACACCGCCGGAGGCATTCATATAGAGTCATACATTGTTCTAGTATCGAGTTGTAATCATTGAGTTGTAAATAAATAGAAGTGTGATGATCATCATTTAATAGAGCATTGTCCCAAAAAAAAGAGAAATGCCAAAAAAAGAAGGCCCAAAAAATTAAAAAATAATAATAAATAAATAAAAGGGAACAATGCTACTATCTTTTTTCCACACTTGTGCTTCAAAGTAGCACCATAATCTTCATGATAGAGAGTCTCTTGTTTTGTCACTTTCATATACTAGTGGGATTTTTTCATTATAGAGATTGGCTTGTATATTCCAAACATGGGCCTCCTCAAGTGCCCTAGGTCTTCGTGAGCAAGCAAGTTGGATGCACACCCACTAGTTTATTTTGTTGAGCTTTCATAATTTATAGCTCTAGTGCATCCGTTGCATGGCAATCCCTACTCCTTGCATTAACATCAATCGATGGGCATCTCCATAGCTCATTGATTAGCCTCGTTGATGTGAGACTTTCTCCTTTTTTGTCTTCTCCACATAACCCACATCATTATACTCTATTCCACCCATAGTGCTATATCCATGGCTCACACTCATGTATTGTGTGAAGGTTTATAAAGTTTGAGATTACTAAAGTATGAAACAATTGCTTGGCTTGTCATCAGGGTTGTGCATGATGAGAGCATTCTTGTGTGACGAAAATGGAGCATGACTAAAGTATATGATTTTGTAGGGATGAACTTTCTTTGGCCATGTTATTTTGAGAAGACATAATTGATTAGCTAGTATGCTTGAAGTATTATTATTTCTATGTCAATATTAAACTTTTATCTTGAATCTTTTGGATCTGAATATTCATGCCACAATTAAGAAGCATTACATTGAAATTATGCCTAGTAGCATTCCACATCAAAAATTCTGTTTTTATCATTTACCTACTCGAGGACGAGCAGGAATTAAGCTTGGGGATGCTTGATACGTCTCCAACGTATCTATAATTTTTGATTACTCCATGCTATATTATCTTCTGTTTTGGACATTATTGGGCTTTATTATACACTTTTATATTACTTTTGGGACTAACCTACTAACCGGAGGCCCAACCCAGAATTGCTGTTTTTTTTGCCTATTTTAGGGTTTCGAAGAAAAGGACTATCAAACGGAGTCCAAACGGAATGAAACCTTCGGGAACGTGATTTTTGGAACGAACAAGATCCAGGAGACTTGGACCCTAAGTCAAGCAATCAACAGGGAAGCCACGAGGTAGGGGCGCGCCTACCCCCCCCCCCCAAGCGCGCCCTCCGCCCTCGTGGGCCCCCTGTTGCTCCACCGACGTACTTCTTCCTCCTATATATACCTACATACCCCCAAACGACCAGATACGGAGCCAAAACCCTAATTCCACCTCCGTAACTTTCTGTATCCACGAGATCCCATCTTGGGGCCTGTTGCGGAGCTCCGCCGGAGGGGGCATCGATCACGGAGGGCTTCTACATCAACACCATAGCCCTTCCGATGAAGTGTGAGTAGTTTACCTCAGACCTTCGGGTCCATAGATATTAGCTAGATGGCTTCTTCTCTCTTTTTGGATCTCAATACAAAGTTCTCCCCCTCTCTTGTGGAGATCTATTCGATGTAATCTTCTTTTGCGGTGTGTTTGTTGAGACCGATGAATTGTGGGTTTATGATCAAGTTTATCTATGAACAATATTTGAATCTTCTCTGAATTCTTTTATGTATGATTGGTTATCTTTGCAGGTCTCTTCGAATTATCAGTCTGGTTTGGCCTACTAGATTAATCTTTCTTGCAAGGGGTGAAGTGCTTAGCTTTGGGTTCAATCTTGCGGTGTCCTTTCCCAGTGACAGTAGGGGCAACAAGGCACATATTGTATTGTTGCCATCGAGGATAACAAGATGGGGTTTTCATCATATTGCATGAGTTTATCCCTCTACATCATGTCATCTTGCTTAAGGTGTTACTTTGTTCTTATGAACTTAATACTCTAGATGCATGCTGGATAGCGGTCGATGTGTGGAGTAATAGTAGTAGATGCAGGCAAGAGTCGGTCTACTTGTCTTGGACGTGATGCCTATATACATGATCATACCTAGATATTCTCATAACTATGCTCAATTCTGTCAATTGCTCAACAATAATTTGTTCACCCACCGTAAAATACCTATGCTCTTGAGAGAAGCCACTAGTGAAACCTATGGCCCCCAGGTCTATCTTCTATCATATTAATCCTCCAATACTTAGTTATTTCCTTTGCTTTTTTACTTTGCTTTTATTTTACTTTGCATCTTTATCATAAAAATACCAAAAAAATTATCTTATCATATCTATCAGATCTGACTCTCGTAAGTGACCGTGTAGGGATTGACAACCCCTTATCGTGTTGGTTGCGAGGATTTATTTGTTTTGTGTAGGTGCGAGGGACTGGCGCATAGCGTCCTACTAGATTGATACCTTGGTTCTCAAAAACTGAGGGAAATACTTATGCTACTTTGCTGCACCACCCTTTCCTCTTCAAGGGAAAACCAACGCAAGTGCTCAAGAGGTAGCACAAGGCACGTATTGTATTGTTGCCATCGAGGATAAAAAGATGGGGTTTGTATCATATTGCTTGAGTTTATCCCTCTACATCATGTCATCTTGCCTAATGCATTACTCTGTTCTTATGAACATAATACTCTAGATGCATGCTGGATAGCGGTCGATGTGTGGAGTAATAGTAGTAGATGCAGAATCATTTCGGTCTACTTGTCGCGGACGTGATGCCTATATACATGATCATGCCTAGATATTCTCATAACTATGCGCTTTTCTACCAATTGCTCGACAGTAATTTGTTCACCCACCATAGAATTTGCTATCTTGAGAGAAGCCACTAGTGAAACCTATGGCCCCCAGGTCTATTCTCCCTTATATTGTTTCCCTATCAACTTGCTATTTCTATCATTGTTTATTTTGCAATCTTTATTTTCCAATCTATACAACAAAAATACCAAAAAAATTTATCTTATTGTCTCTATCAGATCTCACTTCCGTAAGTGACCGTGAAGGGATTGACAACCCCTTATCGCGTTGGTTGCGAGGATTTATTTGTTTTGTGTAGGTGCGAGGGACTGGTGCGTAGCCTCCTACTGGATTGATACCTTGGTTCTCAAAACTGAGGGAAATACTTATGCTACTTTGATGCATCACCCTTTCCTATTCAAGGGAAAACAAATGCATGCTCAAGAGGTAGCAAGAAGGATTTCTGGCGCCGTTGCTGGGGAGGTTGCACCAAGTCAAGTCAAGATTTGATCTCCCGTCAACAAGCCATTTCTGGTGCCGTTGCCGGGGATATCTATGCACAAGTCAAGACATACCAAGTACCCATCACAAACTCTTATCTCTCGCATTACATTATTTGCCATTTGCCTCTCGTTTTCCTCTCCCCCACTTCACCTTTGCCTTTTCTTCGCCTTCTTCATGTATGTCTTTTTGTTTGTGTTTCCATGTGCCTTCTATTTGCTTGCATCTTTGCTTGCTAAAAATCTATTGATATGGATCCACTTATAGTATTCTACCTGGATCACCTTCGATCCTTATGCACTCATGCTGAAACCCCAACTAGCCTAGTTGATGGGTAATCTTTAGATGAGCATGCTCATTTTGTGCGTCATCGTTTTTCTGAAAAGGGGAAGCTCTTATGGTATCAAATAAATAGTTTGCTATGCTATGCTTGGAATTTTTGTGAAATTTATGACTTTACTTGTTGCTCTAAGAACCCTAAAAAAGACCTTCCCTACCTATGTGAGTTTAATGATAATGAAATCTTATCTTCTTATGGAAAGGGTGTTTATAGTTACTATGATATCGAACAAATTGAAGAATTTGTCGTTTTTAAGGGTGCTTGCTTCTTTGATTGAAAAGTATGATATTACTCTCTACAAATCTAAAAATACCGACATACTTAAATATTGCTATGAAAACTATGCTCACAATGCCTATGTTAAGGAATTTATTGATAGAATGGCCGTTGCTTTAGAAGAAAATAATGATATGCACTAATCTATAGATAATTATGATTCCGATGATTTGATTGAAATATCCCTTGATGAACATGATGCTTGCTATTCTTATAGCCATGATGCCAATATTTATGGAGATGAATTTCCTATAGTTCCTTATGTTAAACACGAGATTATTGCTATTGCACCCATACTTGATAGTTCCTTGAATCAAAAGCATGATTGCAATGATTTTACTATAAATTCTATTGATGTAAATTGTGCTAATAATATGCAAAACCCTAAGCTTTGGGATGCTAGTTTTGCTATGTCATCTAGTTGTTGCAACGATCATGATTGGGGTGATTCTTATTATGATCTTGAAAATTTATTTAAGCCCCATGATGAATATGAGATTGATAATAGAGTTTGCAATATTATTGAAAGTGGGTTTGGAAGAGTGTCAACTTTAGATCCCACATCTTTGGAGAATGTTCAATCTTATGAACTTTTTGATAAAAGTGGGTTTGGAGAGGTCATGACTTTAGTTAATGTTAATCCCACTATTTTGGAAGAGTGTCAACTTTGCATTCATGTGGATCGTGTTGAAAATATTTTATGTGATATCTACTTTGTTGAATTTGCTTATGATCCCACATGTAATTATTATGAAAGAGGAAAATACGATTGTAGAAACTTTCATGTTACTAAATTACCTCCTGTTATGTTGAGATTACTATTGTTTCTTTGCTCTTCCTTGCATATGCTAGTTTTTGCTTGCTATGATAATTTTTTTGCCTATAAGATGACTATGCATAGGAAGTATGTTAGAATTAGATGTGTTTGTCACGTGTTTCATGATGCTCTCTTTGTGCTTCAATTCTTGTCTTTCATGTGAGCACCACTAAAATTTTCAATGCCTAGCTAGGGGTGTTAAACGATAGCGCTTGTTGGGAGGCAACCCGATTTTTATTTTTATTTTCTTGTTTTTTTCCTATTTATTAATAAATAATTCATCTAGCTTCTTTTTAGATGTGGTTTTATGTTTTTAATAAGTGCTTGTGCCAAGTAGAACCTTTGGGAAGACTTGGGGGAAGTCTTTGCGATCTTGCTGTAAAAAACAGAAACTTTAGCGCACACGAGATTTGCTGCCATTTTTTTACTGGAGAGTGAGATTAGGTTGATTCTTTTTGAAGATGATTAATAGAAAAATTACTCACGTCCACCCATTTAATTCAGAATTTTGGGGGCTAAAGAAGTATTCGAAACCTACAGATTACTACAGACTTTTCTGTTTTTGACAGATTCTGTTTTCGTGTGTTGTTTGCTTATTTTGATGAATCTATGGCTAGTATCGGGGGGTATGAACCATAGAGAGGTTGGAATGTAGGTTTAACACCAATATAAATAAAGAATGAGTTCATTACAGTACCTTGAAGTGGTGATTTGTTTTCTTATACTAACGGAGCTCATGAGATTTTCTGTTGGGTTTTGTGTTGTCAAGTTTTCAAGTTTTGGGTAAAGATTTGATGGATTTTGTAATAAGGAGTGGCAAGAGCCTAAGCTTGGGGATGCCCAAGGAACCCCAAGGTAAAATTCAAGGACGACCAAAATCCTAAGCTTGGGGATGCCTCGGAAGGCATCCCCTCTTTCGTCTTCTCCCATCGGTAACTTTACTTGAGGCTATATTTTTATTCACCGTATGATATATGTTTTTCTTGGAGCGTCTTGTATGATTTGAGTATTTGCTTTTTAGTTTACCACAATAATCCTTGCTGTACACACCTTTTTGAGAGACACACATGAATCGGAATTTGTTAGAATACTCTATGTGCTTCACTTATATCTTTTGAGCTAGATAATTTTGCTCTAGTGCTTCACTTATACCTTTTTAAGAGCACGATGGTGGTTTTATTTTATAGAAATTATTGATCTCTCATGCTTCACTTATATTATTTTGAGAGTCTTTTAGAACAGCATGGTAATTTTCTTTGGCTATAAAATTAGTCCTAATATGATAGGCATCCAAGATGGGTATAATAAAAACTTTCATAAAAAGTGCATTGAATACTATGAGAAGTTTGATACTTGATGATTGTTTTGAGATATGAAGATGGTGATATTAGAGTCATGCTAGTTGAGTAGTTGTGAATTTGAGAGATACTTGTATTAAAGTTTGTGATTCTCGTAGCATGCACGTATGGTGAACCTTTATGTGATGAAGTCGGAGCATGATTTATTTATTGATTGTCTTCCTTATGAGTAGCGGTCGGGGACGAGCAATGGTCTTTTACTACCAATCTATCCCCCTAGGAGCATGCGCATAGTACTTTGTTTCGATAACTAATAGATTTTTCCAATAAGTATGTGAGTTCTTTATGACTAATGTTGAGTCCATGGATTATACACACTCTCACCCTTCCACCATTGCTAGCCTCTCTAGTACCGCGCACCTTTCGCCGGTACCATACACCCACCATATACCTTCCTCAAAACAGCCACCATACCTACCTATTATGGCATTTCCATAGCCATTCCGAGATATATTGCCATGCAACTTACCACCGTTCTGTTTGTTATGACACGTGACATCATTGTCATATTGCTTTGCATGATCATGTAGTTGACATCATATTTGTCGCAAAGCCACCTTTATAATTCTTTCATACATGTCACTCGTGAGTCATTGCACATCGGTACACTGCCGGAGGCATTCACATAGAGTCATATTTTGTTCTAGTATCGAGTTGTAATTTTTGAGTTGTAAGTAAATAAAAGTGTGATGATCATCATTATTAGAGCATTGTCCCATGTGAGGAAAGGATGATGGAGGCTATGATTCCCCCACAAGTCGGGATGAGACTACGGACGAAAAATAAAAAAAAAGAGAAAAGGAAAAAAGAGGCCATAAAAAAAGAAGGCCCAAATAAAAAAATGAGAGAAAAAGAGAGAAGGGACAATGTTACTATCCTTTTACCACACTTGTGCTTCAAAGTAGCACCATGATCTTCATGATAGAGAGTCTCCTATGTTGTCACTTTCATATACTAGTGGGAATTTTACATTATAGAACTTGGCTTGTATATTCCAATGATGGGCTTCCTCAAAATGCCCTAGGTCTTCATGAGCAAACGAGTTGGATGCACACCCACTTAGTTTCTTTTGTTGAGCCTTCATACACTTATAGCTCTAGTGCATCCGTTGCATGGCAATCCCTACTCACTCACATTGATATCTATTGACGGGCATCTCCATAGCCTGTTGATACGCCTAGTTGATGTGAGACTATCTTCTCCTTTTTTGTCTTCTCCACAACCACCATTCTATTCCACCTATAGTGCTATATCCATGGATCAAGCTCATGTATTGCGTGAAGATTGAAAAAGTTTGAGAACATCAAAAGTATGAAACAATTGCTTGGCTTGTCATCGGGGTTGTGCATGATTTAAATATTTTGTGTGGTGAAGATAGAGCATAGCCAGACTATATGATTTTGTAGGGATAACTTTCTTTGGCCATGTTATTTTGAGAAGACATGATTGCATTGTTAGTATGCTTGAAGTATTATTATTTTTATGTCAATATTAAACTTTTGTCTTGAATTTTTCGGATCTGAACATTCATGCCACAATAAAGAAAATTACATTGAGAATTATGCTAGGTAGCATTCCACATCAAAAATTCTGTTTTTATCATTTACCTACTCGAGGACGAGCATGAATTAAGCTTGGGGATGCTTAATACGTCTCCAACGTCTATAATTTTTTATTGTTCCATGCTATTATATTATCTGTTTTGGATATTTAATGGGCTTTAATATACTTTTTATATTATTTTTGGGACTAACCTACTAACCAAAGGCCCAGTGCAAATTGTTGTTTTTTGCCTATTTCAGTGTTTCATAGAAAAGGAATATTAAACAGAATCCAAATAGAATGAAACCTTCGGGAGAGTGATTTCGAACAAACGCAATCCAGGAGACTTGGAGTGGATGTCAAGGAAGAAAAGAGGCAGCCACGAGGTAGGAGGGCGCGCCCCCACCCTCGTGGGCCCCTCGTGGCTCCGCCGACCTATTTCTTTCGCCTATATATACTCATATACCCTTAAAACATCCGAGAGCACCATGAAACCCTATTTCCACCGCCGCAACCTTCCGTACCCGTGAGATCACATCTTGGGGCCTTTTTCGGTGCTCCGCCGGAGGGGGAATCGATCACAGAGGGCTTCTACATCAACACCATAGCCTCTCCGATGATGTGTGAGTAGTTTACCACAGACCTTCGGGTCCATAGTTATTAGCTAGATGACTTCTTCCCTATCTTTGGATCTCAATACAAAGTTCTCCTCGATTCTCTTGGAGATCTATTCGATGTAATTCTTTTTGCGGTGTGTTTTTCGAGATCTGATGAATTGTGGGTTTATGATCAAGATTATCTATGAACAATATTTTATTCTTCTTTGAAATCTTTTATGCATGATTTAAATATCTTTGCAAGTCTCTTTCAATTATCAGTTTGGTTTGGCCTACTAGATTGATCTTTCTTGCAATGGGAGAAGTGCTTAGCTTTGGGTTCAATCTTGTGGTGTCCTTTCCCAGTGACAGCAGGGGCAGCAAGGCACGTATTGTATTGTTGCCATCGAGGATAAAAAGATGGGGTTTATATCATATTGCTTGAGTTTATCCCTCTACAGCATGTCATCTTTCCTAATGCGTTACTCTATTCTTATGAAATTAATACTCTAGATGCATGTTGGATAGTGGTCGATGTGTGGAGTAATAGTAGTAGATGCAGAATCATTTAGGTATGCTTGTCGCGGACGTGATGCCTATATACATGATCATACCTAGATATTCTCATAACTATGCGCTTTTCTATCGATTGCTCGACAGTAATTTGTTCACCCACCATAGAATTTGCTATCTTGAGAGAAGCCACTAGTGAAACCTATGGCCCCCGGGTCTATTCTCCATTATATTGTTTCCCTATCAACTTGCTATTTCTATCATTGTTTATTTTGCAATCTTTATTTTCCAATCTATACAACAAAAATACCAAAAATGTTTTTCTTATTGTCTCTATCAGATCTCACTTCCGTAAGTGACCATGAAGGGATTGACAACCCCTTATCGCGTTGGTTGAGAGGATTTATTTGTTTTGTGTAGGTGCAAGGGACTGGCGCATAGCCTCCTACTGGATTGATACCTTGGTTCTCAAAACTGAGGGAAATACTTACGCTACTTTGCATAACCCTTTCCTCTTCAAGGAAAAACCAGTGCATGCTCAATAAGGTAGCAGGCGCTGGAGTGTTTGGTATGCCAGAAGATAAAATTTCGCCGTCATTGTGCCGAGTTGTGCGGCGAGCTTCATGTTTTTGTTTCTTCAAAAGAAATTTGGGATCCAAGTGAGCTAAAGGGTGGGAAAATCTTACTTTCTGACTTCCTTGTCGGGTTTTCTATGTTGGCAGAGGGTCTGAGCCGGAGGAAAGGATAATTACCTCTTCGCCATCTGCATGGATGGCCTCCGCATCATCCTGATAACAGTCATTGTCAATAAGATGTATGAAAAATGAGCCAAGGGAATCAAGTTTTACCTCCGACTCGTCATCATCAACTTTATCATCCAAATTGAATAATTTGGCAGCATTGGATTTCTTCTTGGCAGGCCTTTTGGTAGCTTTACTCTTTGTTCGGGTTTTCTTTGGCTTCTTTGGAAACTTCTTGGTCCAGAAGGGTGAGTCGTCATGTAAACATTGGATGAGTATGAACATGCAGTACAAATTAAACTATGAGTCAAGGATGAGCTTGATTCAAAAACTTACAGACAGCGGCTTATTCAGGATGCAGAAAGGACTCAATCCAACTTCACTGCAATCTTCCAAGCTCTCATTTAGCAGGGTCTTTGTCATATTATTGATGTCTTCCTCAATCATTTTGGTTTGACAGTGGCGCTGAGGATCTGTTAGCTCGCCGGTATACTCACACATAAAATTGGGTCGGCGGCTTAAAGGCAAGATTCTCCAGGCAACCCAGTAGCGAACTAGATCAATTCCGGTTAAACCATTGGCCATCAAGGCCCGTATCTTTGCAAAAACTGGCACATATTTCTTTCATGCTGCTTTGCTGATACGGTCCGGAAGATGATGTCTGTTGCTAAGCCGGCTGGCGCGATAACTCGACAGGGGATTTTCTCCTTTCGGCGAAGTATCTTGGCAATAAAACCAAGTTTGGTTCCAGTCCTTGGGGTGACTGGGAAGATTAGCATCTAGGAAGATAGCCTCTTTCCGGCATTGTATGGATATGCCGCCTAGTTCAAGGCTAGGTCCATCTGTGAATTCATTCTACCGATTCAAGTAGTAGAACTCTCTGAATAGTTCTACGGTGGGCTCCTGTTGAAGGTACACCTCGCAGAACACTTGGAAATTGCAGATGTCTGGAACGGAATTTGGTCTGATATCTTGTGGATGGAGCTTCAAGAAATGCAGCACATCACGGAAGAATCTTGAGCCGGGAGGACTAAAACTCTGGTCCATATGATCCATAAAAACCACCACTTCACCATCTTTGGGCTCAGGGCGAGTTTCATTACCCGGAACCCTCCAGTGGAAGGCTTCTTTTTTGGCTAAGACGCCAGTCTAAACATATACTTTCAAGTCTTCCTCAGTGACCCGGGAAACGACCCAGTTGCAGGCGATCACAGTCTTGACCATCTTCGAAAACAAAGTCCTAAGAAAAGGAAACATTACCGGATTAAGATCATGCTATTAAACTGGACTATTTATTTAAGGGTAAAATGCTATGAACAGTTAACAGATTAAGCCAGGAATGAGCCTTGAAGTGTTGGCGGCTTAAAAGGGGACTAATGGTACCTACCAGATTAAGGATTTTGCTGTTAAGCCGGACAGAGTCTAACAATCAAGATATATGTTGCGGAATTAAGTTATGAGCAAGCATGGTTAAACTGGAGATATATTGCCGGGTCAGGAAAGTTATAAAGCATATGGTGGCGGTCTAACAAGATTTAGTGTCTTATGATGGATCACGATTTGCGGTATAAGCCGCCATGGCAGTTATGATACTTCAAATTTGCCTAAGTGTTGGACAAACAGATTTTGTAAGATGGAGCAATAATTTTGGGTCTACCATAGTTCAGAAAAGGCAATAAAATTCTAAACCTAAGGTGGCGGCAGTGGAAAGTGTGGATGTTTCAATGAGATCTTCCATGGGGAGATGATTACTCTAATGATAAAAATGAATGCTAAAACTACTTCCGCGCAAGGTTCGTAGCCTATCCAGATTAAATGCCACCGAAGTTGAAGGAAACAGCGAAGAACAGCAATAACGCCGATGAACTACCCAAACCCTAAACGCATATCTGAGATAGAAAGAAATGTGCACTTACATAAGATGAGGAGCAGCGGTGGTGCGCCGGAGTTTCTGATCCAATCAGGTCGATGCAACGGCCTGGGTCGGTGCAGCGGTTGAAGGTCACGGCAACGGAGCTCAAGCGCAGAGGAGACACACGAGGAAGACGAAGGAAGGGGTGAGGCAGATACAAGGCATGCGCGGGAATCAAGGAGGCCGAAACCATCATGTGGTTATATGGATGCCTTGATTTTCAGGATGGTTGTTAAGATAAGGATCAATTAAGACATTCTGAACCGCGTACAAAATTAATGTGAAGTGACGTCATGATGGTTTAAGAAGATTCTGTGAGCTGACGTCATGGCGGGTTATAGCAAGATTTCTTAAACAAGTGGTGCAACATTTTGACAAGACTGGTATTGAAGATTGACATGAACAAGTTCAAGTCAACCTGGGGCCTAATGTTGGGGATATAACTACTGGATATGAACCGCCCAGGAGGGGCCGGGTCATACCACTAGCGACCTATCAATGAAGATGGCGGATCATGCAGGCTCATTGACGGCCCAAGACCCAAAGGCAACTTGAGGCCCAAGAGGATGAACCTCCATAAGTGTATGACTTGTTTATAAGGCAAGCGCAGTTAGTCACCGAGCCGGACACGTTGTGTATGAGCCGGCCGGGACTCCGTGAGCCGCCGGGCGTCAACCTGTGTATATAAAGGGACGACCCAACGGCGGTTTAGGGCAAGAAACAAGATATTGATAACTAGGTCATGCGTATTCGCTCCCTGGTGAACGAAACCCAAGCAATACAACCCTAACTAGAGTAGGACTTTACCTTGATTGCAAGGGGCCGAACCAGTATAAACTTCCCGTGTCCTTTGTCCTGTTTAACCCCTTTAAGCTAACCTAGTTGTGATGGCTCCACGACTAAGTCCTTCCGCTAGGACATCCGTCGTGTCAACTCCACGACAAGAAGCTTCAAACAACTCACAAAAAACTTTTGGCAACCCCTCCATCTAGCTCCTCTAATTTAATCAATGTTTATGCTTGTGTTACAAACTCTGATGGAAGCTTGGAATTGGGTCATGAACTTTGGATCTCATATTTATTCTTCTTTAAAGAGGTAGCCTTTTCATGGAGGCCGGCATGCAAGGTGTGGTGCAAGACGAAGAAAAAATGAATTATGTATGTGCGCGTGGGGGTGGGGTGGAGCTCGTCAGTTGGAGTATTTGTCCTGTCCCGTGCATCTCCTGGTTTGGAGTGGTAGATATAGCCATCCTTGGCAAAGGTCTTTTCCGGTTAGGTCTACATCTCTCCCTTTCAATAACCTTCCATCTTAATGTGTGTTGGGTCTAATTCAATTTTCTCCCCCCGTGGCTTTTCGTCAGAAGAGGAGAAGGAACCTATGTTGGTTGTTCTTTATCTTTCTTGTAGTTATAGTTTTTTTTAATATTTACTGTAGAGTAAAAAACCCACAACCCTTTATTGCAACCACAAAACAAACTGTACAGAGAAGATTACAAGTGACAAGCCTAACCTAAGGCAGAAGAAAACTTACATTTACATGAGGGAGTTAACCCAATCAACAAGCCTAGACTTAATGCTATCTTTAAGCCTATGAGACAGCAGAAGGATATCATGTATAAAGCTACCCCTCCAGGCAACAAAAGTAGGCCGTGTCCCCCCTAAAAGTTCTCCCATTTCTCAGAATCCATATATTCCAAGCAGCTGTGAGCATCACTTCGAAGAAGAATGGATGACCAAATCTCTGCCTTGCTTGAGATATACATTGCTGAATATTTGAGCCATGTGTCCAATCAACCTATAGGTAATTCCAAACCCTGGCATTGAAGTTACATTCAAAAAATAGATGAGCTCTATCTTCAAAAATAAAGGCATTATAGATGACACATAGATTATCAGCCGTAGTGGACCTCCAATGCCTTCGGACCAGCATGTCCTTTGTGTTGAGCCTGTCAAAAAAGAGTAGCCAACCGAAGACTTTAATTTTCATGGTACATCTGCTCTGCCAAAGCCACTTACAAGGTTGGATAGTTGGGAGGTGGGTATGCATGATGGCATAGAAACTCTTTGTTGTATATTGTCCAGACTTTCCAGGCCAAATCCAAACATCAGGCAATGTAGGGTCTCTTTGAAGATTGAACAACCATCCTTCCAAGGTTTCCAATTCAGATGCTGCCTCCTGGGAGATTGGCAGGTGAAACATGGAGAACAAATCCTGATTTTGCATAAAGTCCCTGACAGAAACCTTATCATCCAAAACAAAAGAGAAAAGCCTTGGTAATCTCAGGTTTAGGGCCCATGAAGAGCCACCTACATGCCAAGCATCGAACCAGAAAAGAGCAGAATCACCCATATTAACTTGCACTGAAGCAATGGACCTATAATGGTCAGCAAGCTTGAGTATGTCCTTCCACCAAAATGAGCCAGTGAATACTGTTGCATGAGGCACAACTCCATCATAATAGCTGTCCCAAATCAGCTAGACCCATGGTACCTATTGTTTATTGTAAAACTTATGCAAATGTTTGAGAAGCAGACCTTGGTTCTGAATTGTCAGGTTGAGAATGCCAAGGCCTCCCTTATCCTTGGGTCTGCAAACTAAATCCCAGGCAGCTAAATATTGTTTTGGCACATCAGAGTTTCCCCTCCATAGAAACTGCCTGAAAATCCTATCCAACTATTTGATAATACCAAGGCGAATATGCAAACTACAGAGGAAGTATATGGGCATGGAAGTAAGTACTGATGTGAGCAATTGCAATCTGGATCCTTGTTTAAGCATGGTAGAGCTAACAGACAACCTTCTTTCAACACTGTCCACAAGAGGCATGAAATCAATGATTCTAGGTCTTGTGGTACCAAGAGGCAAACCCAGATATGTGAAAGGCAATTGTTCCAACTTACATCCCAGTATGCTAGACAACCTCTGTGCCTCTGCTGGCTCAATATTGAGTGGCACCATTGAAGACTTGGCAAAATTTACCTTTAGCCCAGTTGACTGCTAAAAAATATGGAGCATGTTCTTGAGAACCACCAACTGATCCTCCACTGCAGAGAGGATGATTATTGTGGCATCTACATACTGAATAATAGGAAAATCAGGGTCATGAGATGGGATTGGGAGTGTTAGAACTCCCCTAGCCAGCATATCATTAACCACTTTTTGAAGGAGATCAGCAGCTATGACAAATAAGAGTGGGGAGAGGGGATCCCCCTGCCTGACCCCACATTTGCATTTGAACTGTTTTCCAGGCACTCCATTAAGAAGAACAGATGATGATCCTAAGGAAAGCATCTCTTTAATCCAAGAAATCCATTTTGCATCAAAACCTTTGTGCTGGAGGATTTGTAAGATAAGATCATGCTCCACAGTGTCAAATGCTTTTGCAAAATCCAGCTTCAAAATGATGATTGGCCTTTTTGATTGGTTGCATTGATGTATATACTCAAAAGCACATGCCAGGCAGTCCTGAATGGCTCTGCTCTTCAAAAACCCATATTGATTCTTGTGGATGCATTGCAGAATGACCTTTTGAAGTCTATTTGCCAAGAGCTTAGTGAGGAACTTTAGACATGTGTTAGTAAGGGAGATTGGTCTAAAATCCTCAAGGCCTTGAGGAGACAACATCTTTGGTATTAAGGTGATGAGGGAGCCATTAATATTCTCCAAAGATAGCCTCCCATCATAAAAATCATGTATTAGTGCCAAAAAGTCCTTATCAATAATAGGCCAACACTTCTTAACAAATAAGCCATTAAAACCATTCGGCCCAGGAGCTCGATCAGTTGGCAAATCCTTTAAGAAAGTGTTGATTTCCTCAGCAGAAAACGGTTCCGACAGACTATGCAATCCATCAACTAGGTGAAAGATAGTATGTAGATAAAAGCCCATATCAATTCCTTGGGCCTGGCCCATTCTGTTTTTAAATGATGACCAAAGGATTCTGGCCATTTGAGATCAGAAACTGGGTCACCACCTGCAACTGAGAGGCCAGCAATCGTATTCCTGCGCACTCGTTCAGAGGCCATTGCATGGAAGAACTTGGAGTTCTCATCCCCAACCTTAATATAACTGATGGTACACCTCTACTTCCAATAAATGTAATGGATTCTAAGCAGGTTCTCATGGTGTAATTTAACAATCTTCCGAAAGTTAAATTCAGGCATTGTGAGAGGCCTCAACTCCTCCAAGTTATCAAAGTAAAAAATTACTTGAGAACAATCCATTGTTAGTCATTTAATGAATGACAGGTTTTTGCTCCAGGCCTTGAGGGCAGAACGCAGGCGTTTAAACTTGGTTGTCAGTACTGCAGAAGCAGACAAGTCAGCAAACACCGGCTGGTTCCAAGAAAGCTTGACATAGTCCATAAACCCTGGCATGTCCACCTAGTAATTCTCAAACCTGAAAACTCTGGACTTAGGTATGTTGGTGTCAATGGAAACCACACAAGGGACATGATCGGAAGACGTTTTTGCCAGGGGTAGAACAACTATATTAGGATAGACAGAGATCCAATCTACTGTGGTAAAAAAACCAATCCAGCTGTTCTAGCAGTGGTTGCTCTTGCATATTGGACCAAGTGAAACTCCTTCCATTTAAAGGCAATTCCAGCAAACCCAAATGTCCAATGATCTCATTAAAGAAAAATATGTCATTTACATCACCTCTTGGTCTGTTTCTGTTATCAATAGAACGGATGAAATTGAAATCTCCTAAAAGCAACCAATTTTCATCCGTTGGGATATTGAGATGATAAAGCCAACTAACAAAGTTGTCCCGAAGGGGGCCATCGCAGGGCCCATAAACGTACACTAGGGTCCACTTCTCAGCATTATGGACTGAATGAAAAGAAACCACAATGCCAAAGATCTGAACTTGAAGCAGAGTCCCATTTAAAATGGACGAATTCCATACTACTAGGATGCCACCAGAAGCACCAACGGTTGGGGCAAACACAAAAGTATCAAAGCGCCGAGGACAGAAAGCTCTAATTTTTCTAATATCAAAGTCCGCACACTTTGTCTCTTGCAGACAAACAATGGAGCACTAGCTCTCCTCAATCTTCGCTCTCACACCACGCTGGCGAGCATCTGAATTCAGTCCACGGACATTCTAGCACGGCAGACGCCAATTACGATAAATTGTACTATCCATAGTAAACTCGCAGCAATAAAACGAGGACTGTTAAGCGTAACATAGCAGTATCATAATCCACAGCCACACGTCCCAAAAGAGCATACAGTGCAACAAGTTCAGATAAAATATAGTCACTAACAAAGCAAAAACTAGGCCAGGCAAAACCCCTCTGTCACCAATCCTGAAGCCTAGGCTTACTCATCATCAGACACTGGATCAAAGGGAGATTTCTTAGGAGGAGCCATAAGCTTCTCCAGTGTCAATTGATTTGCAGAAATACCCAGACGAGCGCCGACGGCCTACAATTCAGAGACTGGTGTTGGTGGAGGTATCGCCTGCGCTGCTTCTTCAGGCTCGTCGGGTTCGTCAGATGTCACCTTGGCCTTCTTGGCCCTCGGGCGCCTCAATGCAGAACTCTTGATGGGAATGGCTGAAGTAGGTTTATAACCAGAGGCCTTGGTCGCGCTGCATGTCATGCGCCTGATGGAGAAGTCCGGGGTTGTAGCTACTGCAACCAATGACCTGTGGCCACGCCTGGCCACCCGCCCGCGCTTCCCAAGAACTGCAGGAACAGCAGATGTCAACTGAAACTCTTCATCATGGTTCTGTGACAGACCTTCATCGGCAGACTGCACATGGTCAGGCTGCACATGGTCAGACACTTCAAGCTCCACCTGGTCGGGAAAGATCTCCTCAATGACAACAGAAGAGTGGGGCGTGGGTGGAATGCTGGGCTACATCAGTAATCCAAATTTGATCCCATAGTGCTCAGGCCAGACACAAGTGGTGAGTTTAGACGCCCATTGCTGATGTACTGGTAGGGGAGCAGGTACCTTCCTGATGAAAAATTCAGGCATTAAGGACCGGAAAGACCTCTCCCAGATGAGATGAGCAAGAAGCACGGGGCCATAGACTACACGAACAATTCCAAGTTGAATTGGGTCCAATGGAGCCGCTGGGTGTTGTGCAACAATGTGGTTGATGGGCTGCTGAACTTCTTCCAAATCCATGTCATTGTCAGAGTCCAAAGAGGGGTTGAGGACCATGGAATTCTGCTCTTGAACAATATCCTGCTGCAGATCAGGTGCATCCGCCTGCTGATGTGGGGGCTGCTGAACCTGCTCCTCCCATGGGCCCCATCCAACATCATTGTCATTGTTGACATTCTCACCCCAGCCACCCACATTGTTACCATGGTTCAGGTTATGGTGAGGTGGCACAGCATTCCAACCAAGCGCAGGGTATGGTGTCATAGCCCAAAAGGGTTGCGGTGGGTTTACTCCTGGCATTGGATGTGGATTACCGTCTAACGGCATTGGATCTTCATCGACAGGTATCATAGCATCCGCAAATTCTCTAGTCAAAATGAAACAACCAGCTATCCAAGATACAACAGCACCTCCCTAGTTTGCAAAGTCACGAAAGACAATAGAGCGCGGCACCAGAGCATTGTCTGGAAAAGAGGCTCTGACCAGAGATCTAACACGGCGACGATCTGTTTGATTCCAGTAGTGGAACTGGCCAAAAGTTCCAACAACCTCCGCCAAGCACTGGGTATTGCGATAGTCGAGAGGCACTCCGACAAACATAAGCCAGCCAGTTTGATGGCCATGAATGGCCCTGAAACCCTCACCTTGGTTGTGCGGAATAAACCTGACAAAAAATTTCTCTCCATCTTCATCCACTCCAAGGGGAAAAGGAGGATGCTGAGTAAACGATCCACGCACTATTGGATCTTCCATCTCAAATAGCCCTACCCCTGGAACCAAGTCCGAGCAGAGAGCACCGGAATATGCAGGGTTTGTGTAAGGAAATCAAGAACCTGCTGTCGACGAATAGCAACCAAGTGAGTTGGTGGTAGAGGCTCGACGATGGCCACCATAAACTACTCATGGGAGCGAGGAGGTGGGATTACTGGCATCTAGAAGGTCCTTGGGAGGCAATCTTCCCCACCGTCGATGATATCATATCCAACCGGAACAAAGCGATGCGGGTCAATCACATAGACCGCCATTGGGGGCGGCGACGATGCTTCTACCGGCGCAGTAAGCTTGGCG
>NC_041392.1:166377376-166397084 GCF_002162155.2 Triticum dicoccoides
CTGGTTTGGAGAAACCGAAGAGGCCAGAGAGTTGTATTTCTTGGCGCGGGCTCCAAAGCCTTTGGATGGGACTTTTGGCACCTAGAAGGAAGAATCAGGTGGTTGGCTAGTGCAGTCCCGTTTAATGTGACCAGACCGGAAACAATTCCTACACCGAATCTGGCTTGAACAAGCCTTTGTGAGGTGGACCATACCCAAGCAATTTTTGCAGTCCCAGAACTTGGCAGCCAAATTTTCAATCATCTCGTCAAAGCTCTACAAATCCCTGACAATATCTTGTGGCGATGGAGATAGTTGCTCGAGAACTATGGAGTCACGATGGGTTGGGTTGTCCTCTTCATCATCAGAAATTACAATGGGTTGAAGGGATGAGGAAGTGGGCTGAGATGCAGGCCCAAGACCGTCCGACTGTGGAGAGTCCGGAATGTCCACAAAATCCGGTCTAACAAATTTCAAACCAGCAGGAGATCCGGGGTTGCCGCCAACAAACAACGGAGATTCTGGGGATGATTGAAACGAACCAAAAAGGATCGTCGGAGGCGGAGAGGTTGCCGTGTCCGTCACCGGAGACGAGGTGCCCGAGGCTTCTTGAGATGACACGTGATAACCAGCCTCACAGACAGTCAACACGTCAGATGGCGTGGGGAGATAACTATACTCCTTACGAGCAGGATAGTTGATGAATGTAGCAAAACATAGATTTTTTCTTTGGGTGGCCAGAGGTAGAGCTAGAACGCAATGAAGATTTACTAGGGGCATGTTTCATGGCCTGCATCCCAAGCATAACCCTACGTTTGGTTGGACTAACTAAGGTCCATTCCTGCTGACATTCAACCTGCCAGAGACGAAATTCCTTTTCCCGGTCGGGGCCGCCATGGCCCCAGAGATGAAAATAACACTTGAATTGATTGCAAACAAAGCTACGTTGATGCAGAATAAAAAACCCCACCTGCTTGCAAGAAATCGTGAATGAAAAAACCCGATCATTGAGGTGTGATACCTTGAGATGAGAGCAATAACCACCAATGGCAGATTCAAGAGCGAGGCCAACATTATCCTCATCCAGGCAAAAGGAGTGCCGAGCAAAAGAGACCACCATCATGAACTGACCCGAGTCAGGGGTCGGGTGCACAGATCTATTGATCGTGCGCTTGATCTCGGCCGCCAAGGCCATCCCCGGGCTAAAGTCCAAACCCAAGGATATGGAAGCGTGTACCGCCATGGAGAAGACAACCAACGGAGAGAGCAACAAGCGCCGGAGAGAATGGTGCGATCAGATGTGAAAACCCACGGTCAGGTGGGCTGATCATCGGCGGGGTGGGTGGCTAGGGTTAAGGTGGCGACGGGGTGGAGGTGGGAGCCATTTCTTGTAGTTATAGTTGTTCTGATAAAACACCTGAGTCTCTTGTTGGTTCCCTCTTAACTAGTGTTCTTTCCTCTCATCTTGAGAATCCGGTGGTTCTTGGTGTATGCTTCAGATATGGTTTTAATTCAGGTCGTCTGGAAGTTGAAGCAAGTTGATTTGGGAAGGATATGTGTGTTCTTGCCTAATATTAGGTGTTCCCCTCATCTATGCCCGATGATGGTTTCCTCTTCTCTCTTCTACACCGGAGAGAGGTCAACTTTTCATGATGTGAGAGGCGGGATCCCCTCCAGCTCCTACTCAACCTCGGAGGCCCCTTCAAGAGTTTTGGGATTTGGAGGAAGCCCGTCATGTGGAGAGCCAGCGGTTTAGACATTCTCCTCCCTTCATAGGGGTGTTTGGAGATGGTGTCAATCCAAATTCATCGGTGCCAAGAACAACTTCCTCCTCAAAATCCCATGTGGAAGGGTTTTCTAGAGGACTTCGGTGCTGCCGCTCCACGGCCTTGGTGGCAGGCCTGTATGTGGGCAGGTGCAACACGAGCAGCTGCACAGGGCCCCCAAAATCTTGGGGCCCCAACCTTTTAAAGTAGTACTACGTTATTGCTACTAATCAGGTATTAATAAGAGACTAAGCAAGTCATGGCCCAACTTGCTGACGTGAGCCCACGAACCAGTCATGTCACGACCTCACCTTCACGGGACTCGAAGCAGTCTGCGTACGTAGCAATCCTTCGTATCCTTGGCTCCTGCCTTGATTCTTCTCCAGTGGATTCACATTTTTTTTGGAAACAGGGCCATTGATGGCTATGAGTTGGGTGGATTTTTATTACTTACGCGTTCTCTCTTTCAAAGTTTAATCCCTCGAGAACAGAGCAACCAGACTTTCTTTTCTTTCTCTTGGTCGAGGTGCAGAGCAATCGGAGTCCTATGCGCCATCGTTTCTTCATGGTGTGCATCCATCAACAATCAAGAACCATAGGTTATTTGTCCCTTTTTGTTTTGTACACCCCCGTTCTTAAGTTAATTTGCTGCTCTTTCATGAATTTATTCATCCGGCTGGCATTATAATTTTTTGAGATGTCTTTTAGACATAGGCACGGTTCTAAGAGTACACGATAGATTACTAGTTTAAAGTAATAACTCTTTTCTTTTGGCATGTAAATGGGGCCTAAATTGTGATTTCGCACCGAGGCCCGGATTTCTGAGGTACGACCCTGCTTGCTGGTGGCGACCCTGAGTTTCTATTCATTGGCGTTAGTGGTTAACCCATGTTTGGTAGACGACCATACTGAGCAACATGCCTCTACCTCTATGGCGGCCTAAAAGCATACATTTAGTTCTTTATGACTTAGCTTCTTGCACATGTCTCCCATGGGGCAAAGCTGTGTGTGAGAGAGCATGTCCCGCAGTGACATGGTAATTTTGTCGCCATGCATCCAGACCTAGACTCTACCACTCTTTTAAAAAAGAGTCGTGGTTATGTGGTACAAGAATATATTAGGTTTAGATGTATTTTACAACCATCCAGGAAAAAGCAAGTGAGTAAAAAGTTTAGGGGCAATGTACCTTTTGGTCTTTAGATCAAGGAGCATGTCTTTCATTGCCCTAGAATGTAAATTTGTCTTATCAACTTGATCCTCAAAAAGTGTGTTCCAACTGATTGTTTATCTTATCTATGTCTCTCCTCCCCCCTTCTATTTTTTCTCGATTTTCAAACATATTTAGTTTTATTTGAGCTAACTTGGTTTTATTTCGTTAAGGGCCACCAATCTCACTATCCGTTGGAAGATAACATATGAGATGAAAACAAGGTCACTGTAAAAATCTATGTAGAAACCATTTTTTACATGATTTTGAGAAATTAGGTTGTAGGAAACCAATCTACGGAATTACAATTGTCTCATGCCTGGATTCAAAGTATTTTCATACACTACAGGAAATTATCGTGTACTTAAATTCCAAAATACTATTTTGAGAAGTTGATCAAATTTTAACTAATGAAATGACGTTATATTTAATAAACTAACACACATGAACAACAAAGACCATTAAAATTAAATGTTACACCGAAGATCTTCTAAGTCATTGACTCTGGCTTTTCTTTTTGCACCTCAACAATCCTTCGAGACTTCGATGAATGTGTAAACCAAACTTGCACAACCTAGACTATCACAAAGGTTTAAAATGGTTTTTTTTATCATTTATGCCACTAGTTGTGTCTCACTACTCAGTTTTGCCATTAGAAGTTACAACTACTCAAAAATGCGATCGATCCATGAGATGCTTGCTCAAGAATGCCATTAGATATCTAAAAAATGCCATCGTTCCATTAGATGTTTGCTCAAAAATGCCATTAGACATTGTTATTTTTCACGTCAAACCTGTTGACCATGTTATATGAAAAAATAAGCCTAGACCCACATGTCGATTCTCTCTATCTCACAATGATAAGTGTGGCCCCACTTGTTAAGAGTAATCAAGCGAATAATTTTATAGGAAAATAAGAATGTTGTTGGGATCAAATAGGCCCCACACTTTATTGCAGTGAGATAGAGGGAAAGCTGGCATGTTGGTTCATACGTATTTATGTCATTATAACATGGCAAAAGAGATTTGAGATCACAATAATGGCGCCCAGTGGCATTTTTGAGCATGTGTCTAACGAAGCGATGCCATTTTTCAGCGGTCGAAATTCCTAGTGGCAAAACTGAGTAGTGGGAACAATCGGTGACATAAATGATAAAAACCCTTAAAAATCGCTAGAGTGGTCCAGGCTTTTGAAAAATCGCTAGAGTGGTCCACATTTCTTTGAGAAAACAACATGCGAACTACTGGATCAAACTCGCCGCTCTGTTTCTGCTTGGAATTGCGTAATGAAGTTACTCACAACAAACCAGCCCCTCCCATCGTTGCTTCTAGAAGGTTTCTTAATAGCTACATTGAGCTACATCGACTCACTATTATGTATCAAGCAACACCCTGAAACTAACTTGAAGAAGGACAAGATGGTGGTGCAATATAAACAATATCCTCGATGTTGTGTGCCCCGGGAACGACATGATCGCCAGCTACTCACTACTAGGAAAAAGCCTAGCAGCAGCGCGAGTTTTATGCCTATCAGTAGCGCGGGGCGATGCGCTACTGATAAAGCGCTACAGCTAACGTATAGCAGTAGCGTGCCTCCGTCCATGCTACTGCTAAATCGACTTAGTAGTAGCGACTTCGCGAAGGAGCGCTACTGGTAATTACTAGTAGCGCTTCTTCCAGCCCGCGCTACTACTATTATTCCGTATTTTATTTCTTTTTTATTTCATGTTGTATTCATACACCTCTATACAAGTTTTCATACAGCAGCAATTTAAAGATTGTTTTTACATCATAATGAGTTATTACATCATTGGGTGAAAGAACCGTGCCACTTGAAACTAATCTGCGATTCTTTCATGCAATGATATAATAAATATCATCATCATCATATCATTAACAACTTATCATCATAATACATCATTTTCATATAACACCTCCTCATGATCATCGTTTTGATCGATGGGACATCACATAGCAAGTTGGTCACTAGTCATAATCACAACTACTCCTCATCATCAACTCTAACACATTGTATCAAATAATAAACCTATTGTACCTCATAGGACCTACTATATTCTCTAAGGTAAAATAGCAAAAAACAAGATAGCCCCTGGCTCTCCATTATGGAGAATGCAGATTATCCTGTCTCCAATTCTTGCCTTTCGCTTAATGTTGCTTCCGAGAACCTCCTTACGAATGTCCAAATATTTTTTCCACTCTTTGATTAGTATGTGTTCACCGGTTTCAGAAATCCGATATGCACAGGTGAGATCCGTAGGATGACCTGGTTGTATGTTCAGAACTTTAAGGCGACCATTGTAATACATCAGATGAGGCACACAATCCATCGGGATTTTCTGTTGAAAAACATAGTAATAACTTCGTAGTTAGCAATGATGTACTAGTTTTAGAAGTATGCAAAAGATGAACGGATGTCACAATAGTAAAAAAATCTTACCAGGGTATCTCCATAGAAGTTATCGTGGTTCAACACGTGCACTAGTGGCACGTATTCACCATAATTTGGAGTTCGATAATAGGTATTGTAATTCTTAAAGAAAGTACAAAATGCGATCCGATGATTTTTCTCCTTATAAGTTAATTTAGAGTCATCGGTATAGTGGGTTTTCTTTACCATCTTCCGCACATTCTTTGAAGAATGAAAATAAGCTGTCAATGGAAATAAGTTGTCAACTATTTTGAAATAAACAATATAAATTAGTTAATAACTATGTTCGAGAAACTCACATAGCGGTAGAATCGGAAGCGTATCAATAAGGACCCAAATGTCCATATTGTTTTGCTCGATGTCAGGATCATCAAGATCCATGGTGACAATCATACCCTCATAAAACAACACATTTTGCAAAGTGCTTCCCAATTTTGGCAACCAAAATGGGTTACGCTTTGAGAATTGTACAGATTTACTTCAAAATCCATATCATGATGGGTCCTTAGGTGTATTTTCTTTGTTTTAAAATTTTTATGGTCTTCAAAACCCATCCTCTCCAAGACATAGTGTCTTGCATGGCATGGGATAAGCTAGTCGAATTGTAAACGATGAAAATTAGACGTTGAAATAGTTGAAGTCGTGCTTAATTACGAAAAAAAACACTTGTCATTGTTGCGTACCGTTTCAACATCGAAGGTTTCCTCGAGCTTAATGCTGAAGCGTCGATCTTCGTCCAGCTCAACGAACATGTCACACATACCTCGATCGTCGTGGCACCAGTTGCACTCCCCCGGGAGACTGTCGTTGTCCGAGTACGACATTTCCTACGTTCATAATTCAAAGATTAAACTTGTACAATTAAATATATGTACTAAAAAACCTAAATTAGATCATTATTTTTTGAGAAAATCCAGACCACTCGATATTTCCTACATATTCTAGCACAAGTCATGCCAGAATTCACAGAAAAATCCGGCATGACCTTTGCTAAAAAAGGACATATCAAGCGCCTGAAATTTGCCGGAATGGAAATTAATCAACACTCCGCATAGGCCACTCGGAGGTGTAAACTGAACATGAACGGCCACTTAGGCAACAACATATCCTATTTGAGCAAATATGACATGTTCAACTAGTTTTATTAATTCAACTAGTTCTTACTAAATATAAACTTACTATAAAAAAAAAAACTAGTTCTTTCTAAAAATAAAGTAGTTCAATTAGTTATATTAATTATCTTACTAGAAATACATTAGTTCTATTAATTCAACTAGTTTATTAATTTACTTGCTAAACTAATTCAACTACAACTAAAGTAGTTCAACTAGTTTATTAATTTACTTACTAAAAATAAAATAGTTGCTTTAACTAAAAAAATAAACTAGTTCTATTAATTTTCGTACTAAAAATAAAATAGTTGTATTAACTCAACTAGTTCAATTAAGCACTTACTATGAATAAAAATAAGCTAGTTCAACTAGTTATATTAATTTTCTTACTAATTCTATTAAACACTTACTAAAATTTAACCCTAACTAATTTGATGGACTCTAAAATTTAATCCTAACTAATTCGATGAACTCTAAAACTAATTCTACTTAACAACTACTGCCATAATTAGCATCTAATTTGATGAACCCTAACTAATTAGATGAACTCTAAAATTTAACCCTAAGAACCCTAACTAGGCAGAGGTAGGGGGGAGGAGGAGGAGGGCGTGCTCACCTCTGGCGCCGGCGGAGTTAGGGAGAGGGCACGCGGCGTCGAGGTTGGGGACGGGGTCGGGGCGGCGGACGCACGGCGGAGGGCGGCGATGTAGGTGGGGGTGTCGAGGTCGGGGTCGGGGGCGGCGTTGAGGTCGCGGTCGGGGGCGGGGGCGGCGTCGAAGGTGTGCGGAGAGCGACGGGTCGCGCGCGGCGGCCGACGACGATGCAGGGCGGCGACAGCGGAGGAGTAGGGATTTGGGGAAAGTGGCCGTGGGGAAGAACGAACCGCACGGTTAATTAAGTTAAAAGTAGCAGTAGCGCGTTTTAGGAAGTGCGCTGCTGCTACGGTAGCTATAGCGCGTTTCCTAACAAGCGCTACTGGTATTCCTTCTCTTTTTATTTGCTTTCCATTTAATTTTATTTTCAGTAGCAGTAGCGCCTTTGTCCGTAAATGCGCTGCTACAAAACAAGCAGCGGTAGCGCGGTTCCACGTAGATCGCTACTACTATGTGTAGCCTATCGGCTACACCGTGAGAATTTTAATAGTAGCGCTTTTGTACTCGGGCGCGCTACTGCTATAACTGTATCTGTAGCGCGCTTTTAAATACCGCGTTCTTGCTAATTAGCACCAGCGTGCGTTTTTATCCCGCGCTACTGCTAATATTCTATGTATACGATTTTTCCTAGTAGTGACTTCCCCTACTCACTGGAGCCGGCCTCTGTCAGGATGGAACAAACTAAACATTGATTGAGCATTTTGTGAGAAGGATGGAACGAGAGGAGCGGGCATGATTTTGAGGAATAATGAGGTAGCATCATCTTCCATCTTGCGGATTCCTTCATATTTGTTCAAGTGCCCAGGAAGCTGAAACGACGACATGTGCAAAGGGCATTGCCGTTGCGCTAGAGTGGAGTGGACATGGCCTTTTATCTTTGACTCAGACTGCAGTGTCGCCATTGATATGTTACGCCACTGTGACTTGAGTCGGTCCCCGATGGCTGCACTTGTTAAGGAATTGAAAAAACTGTTACATTCAAGTTGAGAACATCTACTTTTGCATGTATATAGAAATCAAAATTCTGTAGTTCATGCACTTGCCCAGATGAGAAAGACATCGTCTTGCACGACCGTCTAGGTAAGGAACGGCCCGGATGAGAGGAATAAAAAAACAGTTATGTTCAGGTTGAGAACATCTACTTTTGCATGTACGTAGAAATCAAAATTTCTGTAATTCATACACTTGTCCAAATGGGAAAGACATCGTCTGGCACAGTCGTCTAGCTGAGGCACGGCTCAGATGAGATTGATCAGCTGTGCAGATCATCAGATTGTAATGACTTTTCTCAAAAAATATATCAGATTGTAATGACAACTCTTGATGAATGAAACACCATTTTTTTTCTTAAAAAAGGAGTCCTGATCTTTTTTATTTTTTGAGAACAGCCATTAATCTGCCGGGTGAAACAGAAAACCGAAGGAGAGATAAGGTTTGGGCCAGCCCAGCCACAGCCTCTCCCTCGCCCCCGAGCTCAGCTCGCCTCCCCTCCGCCTCGCCTCGCCGGCGTCGCCATCTCCTCCCACCCCGCCGCCCTCATGCTCCTCCCAATGCGCCGCCTCGCCTCTTCTCCTTCCCTCCCAGCCATCTACCCGCACATCTCCCCTGCGCGGCGCTCCCTTGGGCTCCGGCGACAACATGGTCGAGGGGCGTCGGCAAGGAGGACGTCAGCGACGCCTGTGGTATGCTGCTTGGGTTCCCTGCCCGTGGCCAGTCAGTCGAGCCAATCGACAATGACCGGAGCGAATCCGGTGACGGTGGCGGGCACAGAGAGACCATCGGAGTGGAGCGGGGACGCGATACGCCGGCGTTTCCTTGATTTCTACGCCGCCCGTGGCCACAAGATACTTCCGAGCTCGTCTCTCGTGCCCGATGACCCCACCGTGTTCCTCACCATAGCTGGGATGCTTCAGTTCAAGCCTATATTTCTTGGCAAGGTGCGTCCGCATTATCAGACCATCAATTCCCGAAGTTTTAGTGGTTTCTGAGAAATTGGGGAATGTGGCGAACAAGGATAGTTTTCACTTTTCGTTTATAGTACTCCAGAAAAAACAGGAATAGAAAACACTTAACAGATTCCATGTCATGGCATATTGAACCCTACATGAACTAAAATCACAGGAATATGTAATACAAGTTGTTTGGTTGCACCACATGAGAAATGTAGGAATTTCCTTGGAGCATGGGGTGTGTGACATTGTCATAGACACAAAGCAAAATTTCAGTGAAATTTGTGCTTTGTACTTTTTTTTAGAAAAGGTTGTGCTTTGTACTTGCATCCAAACTAGCGGGTAGGAAAATTTCTTGTCGTTTCCAGTCCCTCAAATCAAACAAGCTTTACATGAAAAATTCCTAAGGAATAGAATTCTCCAAAATTCCTACTAATCAAAGATGCCCTTATGTTTCAGTCCATTAGCACAATTCTTATCGTTATTTGTTGTCCATAACAACAATAGTGCTGTCTACAGTTCAATTCAATTTCTGAGTCATTGCACTCGTAGTAACAGGGAAGGAATTTCATCGTTGTTCCTAGATACACACACTATATTACAGTCTGTGCCTGTTTGATTTTACTACATGATGAAGTCCGTGTATTGTTACTTTAGGAACCTAGGCGTGTACCATGTGCCACCACCTCCCAGAAATGTATACGGACAAATGACATTGAGAATGTGGGACGCACATCCCGACATCAAACCTTCTTTGAGATGCTTGGGAACTTCAGCTTTGGCGATTACTTCAAGAAGGACGCAATCAAATGGGCATGGGAGCTGACAACCAAGGAGTATGAACAATTCCTTTATTCCGCATGCATCATGATATCCATGATGGTAAACTTTAAGCTGTTTATCTGGAAAAGATTGCCATGTCTCCGCTTGTTATCATAGAGATGTTGTTCACACGTTTCAAATCCATTATTATGCCGGATGTGATCTTTGTCACTTTGTGCTATGCAAATACATTATTATGTCAAGCTTCAGCTGTTCTTAAACTGATCTTATATTACCTCAATGATGTTACTTGCATTTTAACTATCAGACTAGGCAAAGGAATCCACTTCACTCCACTGGGTTTTAATGGGTAGTTATAGTCCCCTGAACCTTTTGGGTCCACTTAACCTCCTGAACTTCTTTTTGGTCTACTTAACTCCTGGAACTTATAATAATGGGTCACTTCACTGTTCACTCCCTGACATCACATGTGGATGGTAATGCCATCTTCTACCTGCTTCGCGCTCAATATGTGTTGATTAGTCGGCCAGGCCCACCATGTTGTAGAAAATGATGTCAACATGCATGTGTTGGAAAAATCACTCCAAAACCAGCCTGGGGGGAGGGTGTGTGAAATGATCTGCTATTAGAATTACAGAATTACAATAGTTTAAGACAGGGGGGGGGGGTTGTGCAAATTTGTGTTACTTGAGGAGGAAAGTGGACTTTTTCTTTGACTCTGTGGAATCTTTAGAACATACTATGAGGTGCCACGCAACAGCATTCCTGCAATTCCTTTTCATGTTCTGCTAGTGCTGCCATTCATTTTGCTTGTGAACTTTGTTTAGGTATGGATTACCCCCAGAAAGATTGTGGATTAGTGTATTTGAAGATGACGACGAGGCATTCTCTATTTGGCTCAATGAGGTCAGTTATGTAAAACTGCATATTTCTGCAATTTTGCATACCTTCTCTGTTTGTTTGTTTGTTTGTTTGTTACTGCTGTGATAAATATATAGTACATTTAACCACATATCACTGCTAATTCTCATTAATTTAACCCTGTGCATGGTTAAGAATTCACGAGATATATCTGTAGACAAAAAACCTTTAAAATCCCCAGAAAAATATGCAAGTTTTCCATAACAACTCAGTTTTAGTAAAAAGAGAGTAGAGATTCCGTGTAATGAATTTGTGATTCTTCACTAGTTATTTGAAATGTCAAACTTTCATGTGAGAGGTGTAGGGATCGTGTTTGGTATCATGGTACATGACACTCGAAAGATATAATGTTCTTCATTTGGTATTTTGTTAAGCTTATAGCAACGAATTTCTTCCTGCTTATTCTATCCAGGTTGGTGTACCAAAGGAACGGATAAAGAGGATGGGCGAGGATGATAATTTTTGGACTAGTGGTGCAACTGGACCTTGCGGACCATGTTCTGAAATGTATTATGATTTCCATCCTGAGAGAGGATCCTTGAATGCGGTATGTAAAGATTCTATGGCATCGATGGTTAAATGTTCAGTATTTTCTATTCTGTATGGAGTTCTCCAGTAACTGAAATTAGTGATGTTCATATAGTTGTGTGCAGGATTTGAATGATGATAGCCGATTTATCGAATTCTATAATCTTGTCTTCATGCAATACAACAAAAATGATGATGGATCTCTAGAACCATTGAAACAAAAGAACATTGATACAGGAATGGGGCTTGAGCGTATGGCGCGCATTCTTCAAAATGTAATGCTTGGCAATCCTTCAAATGGTCCATAACATTTTTTTTTAGCTACAATCTAACTTTGCACAGTTGTCTATTATATAGGTTCCAAACAATTACGAGACAGACTTGATTTTCCCAATAATGGAAAAGGCAGCAAGCATGGCGCTAGTTTCCTACGGTAAAGCTGATGATGCTATGAGGACAAATCTTAAAGTAAATCAATCTGGATCTATTACTTGTTTCATGATAAATTAGTTGTATGGACATAACCATTGGCATTTTCTCTCTTGCTAGGTAATTGGTGATCACATGAGGGCAGTTGTTTATCTCATATCAGATGGGGTCATCCCCTCGAATATTGGGAGAGGATATGTTGTTCGAAGGCTTATAAGAAGGGTCGTCCGGACTGGTAGATTGATAGGTATGAGAGGTGATGGGCATGAGAACTCTGAAGGTGCATTTTTACCTTCTCTAGCTGAGACAGTAATTAGCCTTAGCAGTGAGATAGATCCAGATGTTGAATCAAGGCGGAAATCAATTCTTGGAGAACTTCTAAGGGAAGAGCTGCGATTTGTACAGACTCTGGGAAGAGGTGAAAAGTTATTAGATGAACTTTTGGATGAGGCATTAGGTAGTGCTGGCGGGGACAAGCCTTGCCTATCTGGAAAAGATGTATTTCTTTTATATGATACATATGGTTTCCCCATTGAGATTACAGCTGAAATAGCTAGTGAACGGGATGTTACTATTGATATGAAGGGGTTTGATATTGAAATGGAAAACCAAAGAAAACAATCTCAGGCTGCTCACAATGTTATCAAACTTTCTGTGGGAAATGAGACCGAGATTGTCAAAAGTATCCCTGATACTGAATTTTTAGGGTATGAGTCCCTTTTTGCAACAGCTGTTGTTAAAGCTCTTTTAATTAATGGAAACCCAGTAGAAAATGTTTCAGAAGGTACTGATGTGGAAATACTATTAGACCGAACACCGTTCTATGCTGAATCAGGTGGTCAAGTTGGAGACAATGGTTTCTTATATGTGTATGGAGAGGAAGGTGGGAAACAAAATGCAGTCATACAAATCAAAGATGTCCAAAAATCCCTGGGAAACATCTTTGTTCACAAAGGCACAATTAAACAGGGGTCAGTCGAGGTTGGAAAGAAAATCGACGCTGCAGTTAATGGAAAACTGAGGCAGGGAGCCAAGGTATGAAAACTATGAATATTTTTTCTTTCTTCCGTCTTCATGAATTTTATGAATAATTAAATTTTACTTCTGTTTTCATGCATTTTATGAATAATTAATTGTTGGGTCATCTGTGTGCTTTTGCTGGCCGGCATTTTAGACATTTGTAATAATTTTGTGAGCTTTAGACAAATATCATTTAGGCGCCTTTACTGGCTTTAAACAAGATACAAATATTGCTCAAGATAGTTATTTCGTTTTGCTGGTGTCCTCTGATAGCTTAGCATACATTCACATAAAATGTCTGATTGTCTGCAAAGATATTACTGGTAACTGGCATGAATATCAGTAAAAGGAAATGAGCTCTTTGTGACCTCAATTATCTAGTGTCTTCTCAGCATATGCTAGAACATGATGATATTACTGTTGCCTTGAAACAAAATGTTTGCCTCTAACAAATGCTCATCCAGGAAGTTACCGATTGCATCTTTTGCTACAGCACCTATCTATTTCCATTTCTTCTTTAACTTTTTTCTGTTTCCCCGTCTAGGCTCATCATACTGCTACACATCTACTACAGTCCGCTCTTAAAAGTGTCATTGGTTCAGAGACATCACAGGCTGGATCCCTTGTGGCTTTTGACCGCCTCCGATTTGACTTCAGTTTCCATCGGCCCCTTACAGAAAAGGAGTTACTGGAAATTGAATCACTGGTGAACCAATGGATTAGCGACGCAACACATCTCGAGACAAATGTGATGGCATTGCAAGATGCGAAAAATGCTGGTGCCACTGCAATGTTCGGAGAAAAATATGGTGAACAGGTTGGTATTTATAAAACAAAACAAATGGCATTCGAAATTAAGATATTACAGCAACATTTCTGCAAAGTCATATCACAGCAGGCGATGTTTAAATTTTTGTGAATTCTGCTAGGTTAGAGTTGTCGAGGTCCCTGGGGTGTCGATGGAACTGTGTGGTGGAACTCATGTCAGTAATACTGCGGAGATCCGTGGATTCAAGATAATCTCAGAACAGGGAATAGCTTCTGGAGTCAGAAGGATCGAGGCAGTTGCAGGTGATGCGTTTGTTGAGTATGTTTGTTCACGGGACAACTACATGCGACACTTATGCTCTTCGCTTAAGGTATGGTCCTACTCATCGTAGCGAATTTTCCCTTTTCCCCTGACATATCATATTTTTCTCGATGACTTGAGTAGCTGAAATCTGTGCATCTGATGATCTTCATACTTGTTCAAATGAATTTGGCATTTCCCTTTTGAAGTGCATTGAAACCCACCTATATGCTACATCAGGTACTAGTTGATCTGTTACAGATGCACATATTACATTTGTTACATGTGCAAATTTGTGGAAACTTAAATGTAAAATAGGCAGGCACAAGCCTACTTAATTGTACACACGCTTGTGCCAAACAGAAACAGTTATTTAGAAATCACTTGACTAAACACTTCATGCTTGTTACAAGCAATACCTTGTCCCATGTGGGTAGTGTGATTAGAGAGTGCAAGAGAGAGGTCTGTTGACCGTGCCATTCAAATTTTCCTTGTGTCTGCCATAGACATTTCAAGTATTTCTCATGGAGCATGATATTTTAACTATTAACTTATTTTTCAGGTCAAAGCAGAAGATGTCAACAGCAGAGTAGAAACAATTCTTGAAGAACTAAGAACAGCGAGAAATGAAGCATCATCTCTACACAGCAAAATCGCAGTGCTTAAAGCAGCATCCCTGGCAAGTAAAGCTGTACTCGTTGAACCTCATAATGTCAGGTAATTGCTGCAACTGTTGCCACTCGTATGCACCCTACTTACTGTACTGTTTATCTGGCCTTCACAAAAGTATACAGTATTTTGTGCTATTTATTATTAAACCATCACCTCACATTTGCAACCTCTCCAAAAAATCTGTGTTGTGTAGGATCCTAGTTGAGAACATGGGGGACGTGGATGCTGATGCGCTGAAAAGCGCAGCCGAGCATCTCGTGGGAACCCTCCAAGACCCAGCCGCGGTGATTTTAGGTTCAAGTCCAGGAGACGGTAAGGTGAGCCTGGTCGCTGCCTTCAGTCCTGGAGTCGTGAAATTGGGAGTGCAAGCGGGCAAGTTTGTGGGTGGAATAGCGAAACTTTGCGGTGGAGGTGGTGGCGGCAAACCGAACTTTGCTCAGGCTGGCGGTCGGAAGCCAGAGAACTTACCAGATGCCCTAGAGAAGGCTAGAGCTGAAATTGTTGCAGTGGTATCTTCAAAAGCCAGCTGATCTTCGATAGAGCCATTTACATACATAGGAAATAGAGCATATATTCACAAGCATATGTAAATTGTTGCCCCTTTCTGGGTTTATGTAAATCGTTCCTTCTGGCCACCAAGAGTGCAAGCAGACATTTTTTTTTTTGGATCTCTCCTTGACTTCTTCCAAGTGGTATACGCACCGTGGCAAGTGAAAGTTCATTTAAAACATTTTGTAGCTGGTGGGACAACAGTTGCACATATATGCTGGAGTACATAGATTTGGGTCCAGTTTGCAACAAACAAATTGGGAAATACAGGAATACAGAAACCATGAGATAAACATCTCATGTTTGTTGTTGCCGTAGGCTGTTTGGAAGCTTTGCAACTACTCCTTCTGTCCCATAATGTAAGATGTTTTTTGACTCTAGTGTAGTGTCAAAAAAAAAAACATCTTTTACATTATGGACGGAGGGAGTAAAATACATGAATTTAGGGGGATTTGATTTGCCATCTTTAGCTAATGAACGAAAGGGACAAAGTTATGGTGCTAGACCACCTGTTTCTTTTTCCTCTGTAATAAGGGTTGTGTCTGCCTAAAAGAACAATCCTTGTTAATTGATCATTATCTTGTATTTTGCCATTTGGCTACTTGTTTATGAGGTTAAAATCGTATTCTTTTTCAAACATAGAAAAATGATGAGATATCCAAAGAGTGTGTGGTAGTAGAATTTGGCTTTTAGTGTATTAGAGCATCTCCAACAACGCTTTTAGTGTATTAGAGCATCTCCAACAGCCGCCGAACGCGTCGCATGCTAAAAACTACTTTGCCGCGCGTCCATCGTCTGATTTGGCGCGGCGTGCAGCGCTGGCTCCAGCAGCCGTGCTAAAATGCAATGCGTGCGCAGCTCCAACAGTACGCCAAAATGCAGCGCGCGCGACTCTCATACAAACAACATATGCATTCCAAAACAGAAGCAAAAAGATAAAAAACAAACAAAAATAAATCGAAATAAATAGTTTAATTTCATTGTTACAACTCAAACAAACAGTTTATCGTGCAATACAACAAATAGTGCAATAAACAGAACAAATAGTTCAACAATACAATATCGAATGCACAAATCATGATGCTCTTTGTCGTCCATTCTATGCCCATCACTCCTCAATGAGATCCTTCTGAAGATCATTATGCGCTGCGGGACGTCGAATGGCATGATAGAAGGCAACAAAACAGGCCACCCTTTCAGCCCTCCGTCGCACTCGCACGGGATGTCCCAAGAGCTCATACTGAGAGTAGTCTACATCTTGGCCACGCCCATTCTCGATGATCATGTTATGCATGATCACACAAACGTGCATGATGTACCAAAGCATTTTCTGATCCCAAAATCTAGTCGGTCCTCTCACAATAGCAAATTGGGCTTGCAAAATCCCAAAAGCTCTCTTCACATCTTTTCTAGCCATCGCCTGAGCATTGTGGAAATCAAGATTTTTCTTACCTTCCGGCTTTTTCAACGGCTTCACAAAGGTTTGCCACTTTGGATAGATGCCATCCGCTAGATAATAGCCATAGTTGTATGTACGACCATTTGCTACAAATTGCACCGGTGGCAAATCACCATTTGCAATCTTACTCATCAGTGGTGACCGGTTGACAACATTGATGTCATTCAAAGATCCAGACATTCCAAAGAATGCGTGCCAAATCCAAGTCTCTTGATCGGCCACCGCTTCAAGGATTATAATGGAACCCTTTTTTTGGTCGTGGAATTACACATGCCATGCTTTTGGACAATTCTTCCAACTCCAATGCATACAATCTATTGAGCCAAGCATACCAGCAAAGCCGTGGGCTTTGTTCATCTCCAATAGCCTTGTGGCTCTTCAGCATTGGGAGATCTCAAATACTCCTGGCCAAATACTTGCACAATTCCGACTGCGAAGCGCTTGACACACATGATGGCTTGGCTCTCACCCATAGCCAAGTGATCATCAACTAAATCAGTCGGGATACCGTATGCCAACATACGCAAAGCGGCTGTCACCTTATGAAAGGTGCTGTGCCCGAGCTCTATGGCAGCATTCCTCCTTTGCTGAAAAAAATCGGTCATGGCTCGCTAGTTTCTCTGCAATGCGCCTGAACAACTCGGTGCTCATCCTAAACCGGCGACGAAAGTACGACTCCGGGTATGTGGGATTCTCCATGAAATAGTGCCTCTTCAATCTGTTACGGGCATCAATCCTATCCCTCCAAAAATTTTGCCGACCCATAACCGAACCACCATGCTTCGGTTTTTATTGATGTGCATAGCTAGGATCATTGTAAGATCCTCCTCCTCTTCCATATCAAATTCTTCTTCGGAAGAATCATACGACGAACTCATCTACAATGTTCAATACTATGCTATAAAAACTACAATCAACATGCACCAAATTCATGAAGTTTGAGTAATACATACCTTGCAGGCGTTTTGTCGAACACCTTGCGGGCGTCGAGCGGCAGCGAGCGCCCGGGCGCTGTTCGTCGGAGGACGAACGCGCGCGAAGGGCGGCGGTGACTAGAGGGGGCGGAGGAAGCCGCCGCGGCGTGGGGATAGGCCGGGGAAGCGCCGGAACGGTCGCCGGATGGCGCGGGCGGCGACGGCGCCGCGGCTGGAGAGGGGGGAGGGGTGAGTTGCGAGCGAGCGCGCGAGAGTACAGCGCGCGGGAGCGGGCGCAGCAAATAAGCGGCGCGCGATGCAGTTTCGGCCCGCGCGTTGAACTAGATATACCGCGCACGCGATTTTTGCGCGCCCGCTGGGGCCACTATACCGGTTGCGTGCGTGCTAAAATGGGAAATTTTACGGCGCGGCGCTAGTTTGACACGGCTGTTAAAGATGCTCTTAGTAAGTTAGTCGGATTACAGAACAAATTGCACTTTTGAACACTATTGTGTCACGTTTTCACATTGCACTAATTCTTGGCACTTTGTTTTTATGGCACCGTGGTTTATATAAAGAGATAACTATTTTTCTGAGAAGTTTTCATGACAAAGGTTTACATTGTTTTCATGAGCATGAACACAAATGTTCAAAGTCAACCCTCACTTTTTTAATGCACGCCTTTCCTTTGTATGTCCAGACCATGCACATAACATCTGTCGCACGTTTGAATTATACACTTGTTTTGCCATGACACCCTTTTCTTACCCACGGAAATAATTAATCAAGCACTTAGGATCAGGTTAACATAGTTTAGTCACAAAGCACAGATGCACTCTTTTTGCACAAATTTGTAGACTGATCTTAACTGCATCAACACAACCCAATCACCTCTCTCTAGGGAGATTGCCAGCTATCCATAGCCACAAGTGTATCTGATCCTATTGAGACTCCCGCCGCACCAATGGCATCACAGCTACAGATCTTTCTAGGCCCCCGGTGGCCTCTGCTCGCTACACTGCGTTAAATAGCCCCCTCATTCTATTCTGTGCTCTCAAGCCATCTCACACTAAGCATCTCCCTCACTACATCGGAGAACCTAAGGGACAACTCCCGTCTTAGCAGCCCAATGGCGGCGGCCACTATGTCCCTCTCCTCCCCGGCCTTCGCCGACAAGGCGGTGAAGAATGTGTCGTTGTCGGCCCTCTTCGGCGAGGCACGTGTCACCATGCGCAAGACTGCGGCAAAGGCAAAGCAAGTTGCTTCGAGCAGCCCATGGTACAGTGCCGATCGTGTGCTCTACCTTGGCCCACTATTAGGTGAGCCGCCGAGCTATTTGACCGGCGAGTTCCCCAGTGACTATGGGTGGGACACAGCTGGACTCTCAGCTGACACTACTAGAAAAAGACCTACTAATGGTGCACCGGTTTTGCCTACTAATGGCGCATCACCGGTGCGCTATTAGTAGCACGTCACTAGTAATTTTTACTAATGGCGCACCACTGGTGCGCCATTAGTATCTAGTATATTAATGGCGCATCAGACAGTGCGCCATTAGTTTTACTCACGGTGTGCCACTAGTGTCTGCTATACTAATGGCGCACCACATGGTAGTGCATCATTAGTAACAATTTTTTTAATTTTTTTTCTTAATCTCAGGTCACTATTTCACCTATGAGATATCCAACACACATATATATACAACAAACATCCATATAACAATCATAGCCAACACACAAGTTTCATCATATATACATACATAGCCAATACATAGTTCCACCGTTACATATTACAAAAGTTTCACATTGTTCATCCAACACCGTTATCCATCTATTCACAAAAGTTTCACATTGATACAAAATAAAAACACAAATGGAAAAGAAGCACTCCATCCATGCAAGCTTCCGTGAATTAAATCAAATCTGCAAAATGATAAACAAGAAGTTAGAAGAAGAAAAAGAAGAAGACTAGAAGAATACTAGAAGAAGAAGAACACTAGAAGAAGAATAAGAAGAATTTTGGAAAAGAAGAAGAATAAGAAGAAGACTATAAGTTTATTATGTAAACTTGATCATTTTGTGCTAACATAAGTTATTTTGGAGCTAACCTATAGGAAACTAAGCATATAAGCTCTAAGTTAGTATATTAGAGCCAACTTAGGTAAAATGAAGCTAACCTATGTCATTTTGGAAAAGAAGAAGAATAAGAAAAAGACTATAAGCTTATTATGTAAACTTGATCATTTTGTG
>NC_041392.1:166397153-166400295 GCF_002162155.2 Triticum dicoccoides
AACCTATGTCATTTTGGAAAAGAAGAAGAATAAGAAAAAGACTATAAGCTTATTATGTAAACTTGATCATTTTATGCTAACATAAGTTATTTTGGAGCTAACCTCTAGGAAACTAAGCATATAAGCTCTAAGTTAGCATATTAGAGCCAACTTAGGTAAAATGAAGCTAACTATAGAAAACTAAGCATATTAGAGATAACATAGGTAACTAAGTATATATATATATATATATATATATATATATATATATATATATATATATATATATATATATATATATATATATCATTTTGGAGATCTGACATACCTGACAAAGTTCAGTTCTCATGCATTGTTCTTCTCCTTCTCCTTCCTCAGCCTGATGCGCCAAGAGCGGCGAGGCGGTGGAGACGGTGGAGGCAGTGGGATGTAGTCTTCTACCTCAATTGGCGTGGTCATGTCGCCCAGCTGTGGGATCGCCGGCGCCACCACCGGTGCGTGGTCATTGTCAGGCACCACCACCATCGCGAGGCCACCTTCAGGCACGACCATCGCTAGGTCATCCTCAGCCACCTCCATCTCTTGCCCATGGTCAGCCACCACCATCTCTTGCCCACGGTCAGCCACCACCATCTCTTGCCCTTGGTCAGCCACCACCAGCGCTAGGTCATCCTCAGCCTGATGCCCATCGTCATCCTGCAGCTCCTCATCCCCACTCTGCTCCTCTTCTCCCGCACTCCAGTCCGGATCATCCTTCTTGTTGTCTATGCTGCTGCCGGAATTGCTGCTGCTTTCGCTACAGCTAGAATCGCTGCTGCTTTCGCTACAGCCATAGTCGCTGCTGCTTTGGCTGTAGCCATTGTCGCTGCTGCTGCTCCCATTACATGTCCAAATGCAACAATGACCGTTAACAATCGATGTGAGACAAAGCCAAATGTAGAGGAATAAGAAGAGGCAGAACGTACCGGCATCATAATCTTCAGAGTAGCGCATGCGACACATAGTCGTGTTGAACACCTTCACGATGAGCATGGTGGCGTCGTCGTCGTACCTGAAGAGAAGGAAGTACCCCAGCCGTAGGTCGTAGGCACGGTAGAACTTCTCCCACCCATGAGACAAGTACATGTGGCCCTCCTTGATCACCAACTCCACATCCCACAGCCTGCGAAACCCGCTGCCGTCCTGTCGCAACTTCACATTATTTGGCGGATCTTCACCCATCAACATGTTCATAAAACTGTCAGGCAGCCTCTGCAGTTTGGGACAATGAGTGTTGTAGCAAACAAAAAATATCATAATGAGATGGGTGAAGGGGAGATATCTCGTTTTATATACCTGCGTCATGGATGATACTGAAGTCCCAAGTATGATAGTGAAGAACTCGGAAGCATCCAACTCGTACTGCGGTGTCGCAGAGCGGCGGTGGCTGCTTCCCGCCATCTCTGATAAGCAGCAGAAGAGACCAATTAGTACCCTTACAACAGATCATAAAACATGCATGATAACAGGCATCACAAGTAATTCAGAGGCATAACAAGTAATTCAGAAATTGTGAAACAAGCCTTTCAATGTACGAACTTGAAAGAACTACCGAGGCTTCTGCGACAGTTCAGAAAAGTAATGATCAATTCTCTCTATTTCTGTTTCTAGTTCACATAGTTTGATAACTTGGATGCATAAAGGCTATTGGTGCAGTATCATAAGGTTCCATATCATGTAGAAGAAAAAAAGATAGGTGACAATAGCAAGCACACATCTGAGCAGACATTAGCAATATATGACAGAAATGTACATGCCGATTAACAAGCTTGGGCTTAGCAGTAATATTCTGAGAAAATGTTTTCTTGAAGCCTGAACAAGTGGCTTTCCTTTTTTTAAAAACAGAACCAAAACCATGACACAATCACTTGACAACATCTATTGACTACATTAGATGGAGAACTACTCAAGCGGTGCAAGCAAGCAAAATTGCCAAGCTAGTGCACCAAGTCCAAATTCAATTAAAGCAAGCTCTTCCTACTGCAAGGATATTGAGCTTTCGAATTGTAGAGAATTTGTTGCTTTCACTTGCCATAATCTATTCCAGCTAGTTGCTGCAAGTGGGTGCAATTATAAATTGCATGGCTACAGAAAATATGAGGACGAGCAAGTGGGTGCAATTATAAACTCACTTACAGTAACAAGCAAGCACATCAAAATCTGAACCAGTATCTGAGCTAGTACTCCAAACTGTATGTAAAATGTGCTCCTACTAAAAAAACAGGACATTGTGCCTGTCAAATATGCAGTTCTCCTTATCAACCTACCTAGCAGTAACAAAACCAAAAAAAACTCATGCGGCACCTACATGAGTAGCAGGAGTATTTCTGAATTGTGATGCTAGGTTATTAATTTCTTATAGAGTGCACCATTTAAAGGCATTGATGTGATTATTTCTCTGGAATTATGTATCCTAAACTAGCAAGGTTATATTTAAAGGCATTTACAGAGTGCACCATTTAAAGGCATTAATTATGTATCCTAAACTAGCAAGCTATTAACATGTCACTTGATAAAACATGGAGAAAACTACCTAAAGCGATGCAAAGCCTGCTTTGAAGAATGATTTAGAGAATAATAAGAAGCCACACAAAGCTAACAACAGCAAATTAGCACCAGGCAGAAGCAAAAGGGAACGAATTACTACTACCCTTTACACTAGCACTGACCCTTCACAGTAGCAAAAGCTGTCTACATACTCGCACCATTCGTCCATCCATCTAGCAAGCAACTAGCACAATTCAGCCAACCATCAAGCAAACCATCTACTACCTAACATCAACACACATCCATCTATCCAACATCCATTGATCCATGTAAATAGAAGCATGGACAAGAGAGGAACAGGGAACAGAGAGATGAACAAGGAACATGGAGGTGAGTAAGGAAGAGGGGCTTACCACGGGCAGCGCGTCGAAGGAGAGCAGCCGCCGGCCACGCACAGGGAGAGACGGCGGGAGGTGGCGACGATGGTCACGACACCGTCCTTGGTTCCCCGGCTGCTGCTGGGGAGACCGGAGGCGGAGGACGACAGGGGCCGGCGGGGTGGGCGCGTGCGTCGGGGCCGAGGTCGCCGGCTGCTGCAGGGGTCGGAAGAGGCGCTCGCTCGTCCGAGGTGGAGGAG
>NC_041392.1:166400883-166453383 GCF_002162155.2 Triticum dicoccoides
ATTTATTTGTGTTTAAATATGTTCAAACTTGTTTAAATCATAACAGTAATATTTTTTATAAAAACAATAATAATTTTTAAAAAAATATGTTTAAATTTGTTACTTGAAATATCATCGGCGACGGCGGTGGAGCGGGGGAGGGTGCGGGGGGTGCCCATTGGTAGCGGTGGAGCGGGGGAGGGTGCGGGGGGCCGGGTGCTCGTCGGCGGTGGTGGAGGGGGATCGAGATCGAGTGTCCTCACCACTGGCTCGCATCCTTAGGGTGACTCAGCATCTTGTCTTTTTTATTTATCTCCGGATCATTTCCGTCATCTTCCCGCTTCTTCTCCTTCCTATCCGCGTGCCAACGCAGGAGCTTTGCTACCTTAGGGTCCGCGAAATACCGCTGCAGACGAGGAGTGATCGGAAAGTACCACACCGATTTTCAAGGAGCTTTCTTCCTTTTCTTGTATCGAGTGACGCCGCACACCGGACATATGGTAGACTCCACGTGCTCGTCCCGATAAATGATGCAATTGTTCATATGCACACATGGTATTTCACGTGCGGTAAATCCAGAGGACACACGATTTTCTAATGCAGTGCGCCATTAGTAGTTTTGCAAAAAAGTAAAAAAATAATTTTTATACTAATGGCGCACCGTTGCACAGTGCCACATTAGTAGTTTTGCCAAAAAGTAAAAAAAAACAAATTACTGGCGCACTTTGTTGCCGGTGTGCCATTAGTAGTTCTAACTACTAATGGCGCACTTTACCAGGATGCGTCATTAGTATGTTTGAAAAAATGGAATTTTTTTTGTTACTAGTGGCGCACCTTTTGTCTGGTGCACCATTAGTGTCTTCCACACTAATGACGCACCTCCACCTGGTGTGCCATTAGTATATAATAGTGGCGCACTACATCTCTGGTGCGCCATTAGTGTCAATCCTATCTTTAGCCCTTTTCCTAGTAGTGTGATCCCGAGACCTTCGCGAAGAACCGTGAGCAAGAGGTGATCCACTGCCGATCGGCCATGCTTGGTGCCCTAGGTTGTGTCTTCCCTGAGTTGCTCGCCCGCAATGGCGTTAAGTTTGGCGAGGCTGTTTGGTTCAAGGCTGGCTCCCAAATCTTCAGCGAGGGTGGCCTCGACTATCTTGGCAACCCCAGCCTCGTCTACGCGCAAAGCATCCTAGCCATTTGGGCTTGCCAAGTTGTGCTCATGGGCACTGTCGAGGGGTTTCGCATTGCCGATGGCCCACTCGGCGAGATTGTTGACCCGCTTTACCCTGGAGGCAGCTTTGACCCGCTCGGCCTAGCTGACGACCCCGAGGCATTCACAGAGCTTAAGGTGAAGGAGATCAAGAACGGTCGCCTTGCCATGTTCTCCATGTTTGGCTTCTTTGTGCAGGCCATTGTCACCGGCAAGGGCCCGCTAGAGAACCTCGCTGACCATATCACTGATCCTGCCAACAACAATGCCTGGGCATTTGCCACCAACTTTGTGCCTGGCAAGTAAGGCACGTACTAGAGTTGAGTTGTGAGCTGGCGAGGTGCTCTGATTTGTACTACCATCATGTAAACTAGGGGTTGGGGCGCCACCTTGTGGCGCCTCTTCAAAGGAAGTTGGGGCGGTGCCAAGTTGGCAGTCACTCATTCCAGTTGCTTTTTTGCAATCTTCATAAACACATGAAAATGGCATGTTACAAGAAGCCACACTATAAATTTTTGAAAGAGCTAAATAAATGACACTCAAATACAATGAGATTAGAACATCTTCGTCGAGCTTCGGTCGTTCATTGCAATTTATTAAAGAAAAAACAGGACACTGATCATAACAAAAACTAAAAACCAAAGAAAAAATAGGACACAGATCAAGGTTGATGACGCCCGCGCCCGAGCCGCCAGCCTTCTCGTTGTTGGCGGCCAACGCCAATCCGCGGAGCACGGCAATACAACAATACATAGTCATTCAAATAACCGCAAAATGAGATAAACTGAGGGTACCTATGTGATTTCCTGGAATTGATCCCTAGAAATATCCAATTGAATTGCTTGGGGAAAGCAACAAGCTGCAGTACTAGAGGTTACATAAGCGATTCGATAAACGATAATGGCTCAGGTTATTCATGATTTTAGATGGTGAAAAACAGAGCATAGGTAGATCTTGATAGCACGGGAAACATTAAGGCAACTCCAATAACAATGCATAAATTAGCTTCAGTACTAACACTATGCTTTTGGATATAAGTACTCAACCACAAATTCTGTGATACTTGGCAAACTATGAAATCATGTGTAACAATAGTATACAACGATGTATTTATAGTGACAGAAAATAGTGCCATCAACAAGATATCTGCAGAAGTGGAATTCACACCACATTGGTCATCTGCACTACCACTTTACAGAAAATAAGGGTTTGTCATATACGTACATCACCATGTAATCTCCATCTGTTTGTCTGAAAGAAATATGAAAATTAAACCCTCTCACCCAATCGTTCTACTACATAAATCATGCCCAGTGCCATGCTTGCACCTTTATTCCTGGAGTATTTGCAGCTGGTGAGTCTATTTTTTCTTCTTTCTTTTGATTTACAGCTATTGGCATGAATTGACACGTGCAATTGGTCCTAGCAGGCTAGCACTAACAATAATTTGAACCTGTCAATTGGCTGATTAAATAAGCTTCCTCTGATTTCTATAGACGCAGTTGCAACAGTTAGCTGCAGCAATTGTATCTTTCTTTTGCAGGTGGGGCATGCGTTCGGACTGAGTTATACAATTATTAAATCAGCTTAATTGTTTAAACAATTTGCTCATGTTCGTGGCCTAACAATACTTTTGTTAATAGTTGTCAACTAAAAGAGGATCTACCTTTTCTAATGGTCGCCCGATAAAAGAGGATCCATACCCTGACGAGTTTCCATTGTACACAATTATTCTTTGCTAACAATAATTTTGCTAAGTTGCTCTCTACATCTTGGTGTTATTAGTCTAAATATTCTGATTCCAAAGGATGGTTCCTAACAACAGATCTTTTAATAAATTTTAAACAACAGTATCTTGTTAATTTTGGTTCTGTCTAGGATGATGAAATTCAATTTTCTTCTACTACAAATTAGTTAAAAAAAGAAAACAAAAAAATCCCAAAAAAATCGACAACCGGAAAACATTGAATACTGAAAGAAAAGGCAGAAGAAAAAAAACGAAAGCACGGTTGTGGTTTCACGGTTTTTTACGCACAAATTGTGTCTTATTCATTTTTCGAGGTGGTAAGACTGTGCTTCTCGTAGAAGCTCATGGTTGTGTTTTTTTCTCATCGAACATATCTGTGTTTATCGTACAAGCACATATTTGCTTCTAGTGGAGCACACTTGTGCTTTTCTTCCACGCACAGGTTGTGCTTCTGGCGGAGGCATGGGTTGTGCTTCTCGCGGAAGCAAATCTATGCTATCACGAGAAATACAATTGTGATTCTTATGAAAGTACATATTTGTTTTTTCAAAGGCATTGTGCTTCAAAAAATAAATAGTTTCTTGTAGACCTAGGAAAAACCAGACAAAAATCAAAAACCCAAAAAGCCGCATCTAAAAGCCGGCGCCCGCTGCGCCCGTTTCTTCAATTCTAACAAACAGGCGCACATCCCCGCGCGGTGCTGGGCCGGTCCGTCTTTCTTTTTTTCCCGTTCAATCTGAAGCGAGCGAAAAAATGGTGTGCTTTCGGGGGTTCGAACCAAGGATCTATCGATCGAGTTAGCACGAAACTATGTTAATTGTTCCCTTGACCCTTGAGAGTTTTCCAGCTAATTAGTAAATATCCTAACTTGACCCTTTAACATAGTTCCCTGATCCTCCTTTTCTATATCCTTAAGAACTTCCAACTTAAATTGCTTAGGCGACATATTGACCGACAACTTCTCAATTAGCTTCAGAAGGACATCATCGATTTCAGTAGTGAGCATAAAATACATGCAGTAGTGACAACGAATGACTTTGCAGAAAAAGAAATGAAATACACACTTACATGGTTATTAACACTGGCATTTTAGCATAGGTCAACTGCAGCAACAATGAAATATTTCCCATACTTCCTGTCAAAAGGGTCCCACATTGACTGAGTTCAAAGAGCTCAGAGCACCATTGGGGCTGCAATTATCAAACTGCCGATACCATCTTTCAGGTCCGCTGGGCATTCCCTGAAGGAAAGGTAGGCTCTTCGTCCCATAGTCAGATGCTTTTTGGGCTTATTTTCTAAAAAATCTTCATTTTGATCGAAAAAACCCGGGGTTAGGCGAATGCGCGGGTACTCTTGATCTGGCTGCTCCATGTAAATTTCCTCATCCAACTCTCCATTAAGGAAAGCCGTCTGCCCATCTGATGAACGAGAAGACCGTGCGAGGCAGCCCGTGATAGTAGTACTCGAATGGTGGTAAATCTAGCCACAGGTGAGTAAGTATCAAAGAAATGCCTACTTTTGCTGCTATGTGGATGGAGGACTTTTGGGCCTGGCATTACGAGAAATCGGGACAGTTCTCTGTCCGTTCTGCTTACCGGATGTTGATAAAAACGAAGCAGTGACGGGGTACCCGTGGATCCACTATGCAATAGACCACTCGGGTAGTGTTGCCATAGGCGACACACAGAGCCCGCACTATCAGATGGGAGAGTGCCAACGGCCTTTGGATGATGTCAGGAACGGGGGACCTTGAAGGATCAGGAAGAGAAACATCTGAGCCACCGTCAGACTCATCACCGTCGGAGCCAGCGTTGTTAGGCGCCTGAATAGCATGGGATCAGTCCATCATCGCCCGCAGCTTCACTTCACTTCAGTTCAGCTCAGCATACTAGGGAGACCACGGGGAATGTGAGAGTACTGACATATGACCCAATCGCGACAAAGCCTTGTGCTGCAACAACTATGGCTAGGGATAAGAGTTCCTCGGCTGCAACTTCCAATAACTAAGCTCGCGTAAAAGTATTAGTTAGCGGGTCTTGGTTGAATAGTGGATCTTGGTTGAGAAACTCATAGATAGAGATTGCTCTGTTTGCTCTCCGCTTAGTGGTTTCTTACTCGGTCTCCTCATCTGAATAGATGGTCGCACGCTTCAACTAGAATCCAAACCATAGTAGAACGGGGGCTCAAAAGGAAACTTCAGAGTTGGAATATATAATCTCCAGTAGTACACTTAGCCCTTCGGCCTTATTTCAACTTGAACATGAATTTGCAGCACATTTTGGCGTTATTATATTAACATAAGCATTGAACACTGGCGGCTAGCCCATACATGCAAACACAAGAAATCAAACCAAACAAAGACACTTAGCATAGGAGTAGATCGGAATCAAACTAAGACAAAGAACACCTAACATCAAAACAAATGTCTCCAGACACTTATTGAATTTAAACCAACCTTAGAAAACTAAAAAGAGTCTACGGACTCTTCTATTCTAGCGAGATGCTAGACGAATAAAGAGCACTTGCTGCTCCACCCGCAGCGCTTCCTGCCTCTCCCCCAAACCCTCTATGCGCTCTCTAGTAGCGCGAATGCGCGCTTCTTTCTTTGCAGGATCCATTGTTCTAACACTTCTCAACTGGTTGTTTAGCACTCTACGGTGCCCTTCAATCTCATTTTTCAGTTGCTCCATTTCGGTAGCAATTGCAGAAAGCCCATTTGCGGTTGCAGCATCCATAACAATGCGTGCTAGTACTCAATTTCTTTGTGATGAAGTGAAGATATCTATATACCATTTATAGAGTGGTAGAGTAATATTGCCATGCAGTACGAATTGCATGGCTGCATGCAGCCTTTATGAACAAACAAACTTTGCAGAGCCGTTTCACCTAATCGATTCCGTCGGCGGATCATCCACGTCACGAATTGAATGGCAGACACAATTCTTACTAGTTCTCCGCCCTACTTTTTTCAGTTGAATACTATCAGGCCTGGAAATGGAAACTTTGGACCCGGGAGACGGTTTGATGTCTCGTACATAGCCAGCCCAGGGCGCTGCCCATAAGGGTCACTGTATGTAGGTTTTCAGCTCTAAGGTCCCCACTCATCACAATCGTTGGCCCTCATCCCGCATTGGAGCATAGCGTTAGTATCTTTCGGTGTATCAACAACATAGGCACCTGATCTATTTGAACTTTAAACCACAAGGGAAGTTTTCACATAAGCTGCCTTTCTCCCGTTAAAAGGTGGGTACCTTTCCCTAAATCCTTCTCCCGTGCATGCTATTCTCCTGTTCCCCCGAAGGGCGGTATCAATACGGCAACCCGAAAGCTCGTTATCAAAGTGGTCTCTTCTCAAAAGCTTATCTGCCAGATGAAAACAAGTTCGTAGTAACAGGTGGCCGTTGAGCTCCTAGTTTGACTGTTGGTGCCAGACTAGAATGGAAGAATGCCCATAATACTGAAATGAAGAAGAATACCTCACTAATAAGAAATAGAGCAACACCCATTGTGCTTCCTTTCTTTTACTAGATAGAGTAGTCCAAGCCTCTAAATATCTTGAGGGCTTTGTGTTGGATCTGATGGTTGAGCCTTTGTTCTTTGCGAGCTTTGCCTTTCTCTTTTTTGCTCTGCTGTGGAGTTCTTTGATGGTCTATCTTCGCACCTGGCGCTTCTGGCGCTTTCTTCCTTCCACCTTCCTCTTGTACTCGACTCTTCCCCGATCACTCCCCAACAAAGGCTTGCTCATCTTCGTCATAGTCCAAACTCTTTCTCGTGTGACTGTGGTGCTTTCTTGAGCGATGACTTGGGAGGGTTCCGGTCACCCCTACCCGGGCAGACAACCTCCCTCATTCACATCAGAAATGGCAAAGATTCCATTTTGGAAAGTAAATCTCTTTTTGTATAGATATAAAATAGCAAAAGTACGGTTCAGAGTCCTTTTTTCTTTCTTATTTGAAATCCAAATCGAAATGCCTCAACTTGATAAATTAACTTATTTCTCACAATTCTTCTGGTTATGTCTTCTCCTCTTTACTTTTTATATTCTCTTATTTAATAATAATAATGGAATACTTGGAATTAGTAGAATTCTCAAACTACGGAACCAACTGCTTTCGCACCGGGGGGCGAGATCCGGAGCAAGGACCCTAAGAATCTGGAAGATATCTCGAGAAAAGGTTTTAGCACCGGTCTCTCATATATGTACTCCAGTTTATCCGAAGTATCCCAATGGTGTAAGACCGTCGACTATTTGGGAAAAAGGAGGAAAATCACTCTGATATCTGATTTCGGAGAAATAAGTGGCTCACGAGGAATGGAGAGACAGATTCTCTATTTGATCTCGAAGTCCTCATATAACACTTCTTCCAGTCGGATCACTTGTTGGGAAAACATAATGCTCACACATGTTCCACACGGGCAAGGAAGCATAATATCATGAAAGCCGTCTGATAATCTTTCTATAGGTTCCCCGAAGAGAATGGTCTCATCACAAAAACACTTTCTATATGTTTTGTTATTTTGAGATTCGAAGAAGCGAGCAAGTTTTTCATATAGTTGTTTTTGTGTAGTGATCTCTGTTCATGGAGATCACGAGGCCACTGATACCCCATGTGGATAGGTGGGATAGAAGAGTGGGCATGTGGGCTTCTATCAAAAGAGGAAAAGATACCGCCACGCTCATATCTCCCTTCTCACCTCTGGGAGGGGGAAACTAGCACTTTCGCACTAGATGGTTAACTCTAAGTTTTTTCTGAAGTAGGTTGTTCAATGATAGTTCAATGATTGAGCCATCTTCCTATCACCAATAACAAATGGATAGCATGCATTGTGCAACCAATCCTACCCTCAGTTGTAGTAAGCTGAGTGTGATCCGCAGAGAGCAAAGTGTGTATCACATGAATTTGATAGCTCAGGCCTTGGAAGGACCTTTTTGGCACTAGACAGACTCTTTAATATCGATGGCAGCAACTATCCATTTTCTCAATCAGATTACTGCGTGTGCGCTTGTGTGCTCCAATCTTTAGTAAATAAAGCAAATATTTCTGAGCTAGGAATTAGAGGAAATGCTCCGACTCAAATCCAGATACAATTTGATATGTTGGAGACGTGTGTGACTCCCTACATGTATTTGAAGAGTCCCTCAGGATCATATCACAATAAACTAGACTGGTCAGGATGCTCCAACTAACAATCTAGAATCCATACTTGATAGGATCAAGAATAAAAAACATGATATCAAGAATAGTATATTGAAAGATCCCAATCATTTTTCTTGATAACTTCTTCAACCTACGTATTTTTCGTATAAATTGGATCAATTATTAAAAAAATAAGGAGCAAACATAGGTATCAGATATCAGGAACATAAGCTTACCCGGGAGAAATGCACTCTGTGTTAGTCCGATCACTTAGCTTTTGCTTTCGCACTCCCTACTGATGCCTATTGCATGACTCTCATTCAGTCAAACTAGAAACTGTGTTTACAGCTGGAACGATGAATGTAATCCTACTATTCTTTAAGGGCAGGGTCGTCTGAGTACGATACTATGGACATCAGGGCATATTGAATATAGTCATATAATTTGGTGTGCTGACACACCCAGAAAGGTTTCTACCTACACAAGGAAAATGAAGAAAGCAGGCCAAATACTGAAATGTATTAAGCTATCGATCGGGGGACATAACACTATGAGGGTTGTTAAGGAGGGGCTAGGAGCTTGATATGCTGCCGACTCAGAATCAAATGAGCATAGGGGACCCTAGTCAACATTCATATTTCTACCCACCGGTGGATGATCGGTCACCTCAGTTCCAATTTAGCTACTGTTCATTTTGTTGAACTCCAAGAAGGACCGATTGCTACGTACTCTTGAGAAACAAGATGTTATGACGCTGCTGTGCCCGCGGTCCAATGATCCACCTATGTTTGTGTTGGATCTTATCCATGCTGCAACCAGGCCGTGGAATATGGAGGTGGTCAGAGAACATATGTATGAGATGGACGCCGAAGCAGTAGCGAACATTCCCATCAGTCATGTTGCCCAGCCGGAAAGAATGGAAGAGGATTTTTCGTATCACATTCGTACTGACTTAACAGGATCCGTCTCCCATAGTAATATTATGACAGTCTCTCTTGCCCCTTCGTACTTACTTGAAACAGGAATTTCTTGGTGCTCAACTGCTTATTCTGCTTTTCCTGGTACCGGTATAGATAGATAGAAAGCGCATTCAATCGAGAAAAGGATCAACTGATCCACCTCTTTACTTTTTGGTTTTTATTCAGCTGTTTTAGCATAGGTTGCATTTTAAAACAAAAGAAAAGAGCAAGTTCCCACAGGCGAAGAGCTGCTTCCGAGAAATCTTTTACCCCCTTTACGCCCTTCGGGGCTGCTAACAACGAGCTAATACACAGGAACGGCACGGCTCCTACACCGCTTAACTCCAATAATAGAACCTGGTCCCACATCCCTTGCATTTGATAATGAAACAATCAAAATTTGTTGAATTGAAATATGTTCAATCTCATTTCTTTTACGTGGTTTTGGCAACTATCAATTATCTCTTTCCTCGGCTTCCTACACGGATATAGCCGTAAACGGTATCTAGTAGGCAACCTGGGAACTACATTAGCTTAGGGGGATCGGGTAGCGAGCGCTCTCCTCAGCAAAGCAGACAAGAAGCAATTCCACCATTGGGAACGGCACGCCCCCTTCCCTAGGGCTAGAGGTATTTACACGCTGCATTGAACCTAACGCTAGAGTGAGTACTACGATGAAAATCACTTTTATGAGCGATACCTTTGTCTTTGGTGCTTGAGTTGTCCTCCCAGCGGTGTGGTCCTCGGTTTCGGAAATGACATATTGAACCGGTATCTTTAGCATATAAAAAATCCTTTGTTTGACGGCATCCCTCCTCTAAAGCAGCTTCCTTCCTTTCCGGTTCGTAGTGGTTACGAGCAGAAGTGCAATTCAAAGCGCATTCAATAGTTGTATTAGATAGTTTAGATATAGTGACCCACTAGTTCGAGATGCACTGACCTTGGCCATTGCCTGCTAACTACGGTCATTATATGTCAATTCGGATCACACACCGGAAGCAAAGATCAGGGGATTGCCAACTTGAATGAATGTAATCCGGTTACGGTGTAGGGGAGATTTATTATTGAGTTGATAACGCACTCCGTTTACTAACATTGAGAACTATGCCATGGAATGGAATATTCCCATTTCCGATTGTTGAAAACAAATGCGACTTTCAAAAGGCACATCAAATGTATGGACACAACGATTTGCCCACTGATTCATTGATTCATTAGCTGTGCTGCTTTTGTGAGTTCCACTGGCGTGAAACTCCGAAGAGAGAGCCCGGAGGGAGCTTATTCATTCCTTTCGTGGCTTGCCATGGTTATTTCCTTGCCCAGGGCACAGTCTGGTTATCTGTTTTGTGCCTCATCGGGCACCCAAGGGTTTATCTTATGAATGGTGCGATCCGACATCCTTGAAGCTCGGAACTCCTCTCTTGAATTTTGACCATGAAAATGCCATTTACCCTTAGCAATGAATAAATCTATTGAACAATCTGTTTCATTGCAATACCTCGCTCTAACAACTCCTATTCCCACGGCATTACCACAAGGATTTCCTGTTTCCCCGCCACCACGTTCGATCACGGAAATACATCCACTTAGATTTACGTGCCTTAAGATGTCTAGAATTTGAGGGCGGTCAAGATGATATGAATCATACCGTGTTGAAGCTAGAAGGACATTGGTGTCCCATCTTGTATAAAGAACGCCTTCATACCGGCTCAGGACCTCCCTATCGAATTGATGCTGAAAAAAGAGATGTAGGAGCACGTCACTCAATTCACCTATCAATGGTATACAATTATAACGAGGAATTTGGATGTTAGTGTCGGCATTATATATTGGGAGAGATATAAATTCCCTCAAGATGTGGGAAATCACTCCTAGATTGTGTAGACACTTTAATGTATTCCATAGACGTTTCGTAGAAACATACCGGATACTGTGACTCAAATCCACACAGACTATTTTATCTACACCACTTTGACCATCCTAGAACCTCTCGTGGAAACCCAACATTTCATTATAATGAGTTAATCTAGGCGGAAGATTGTTTCTTATCACTAGAAACTCCCGCATTAAGATATTCGCTAATGCTTTCAAAAGTAGTACATCTGCTGAAAGGGATGGGGCAGCCATACAAGGCCAATCACCAGCATTGATGAGTGGGCGCCTGGCACAACAATACCCAAGCTCATCTTGCCTTTCAAGAGTGAAATGTTCCTGCAAAGTCATACCACCCCTACCATATTTATCGGTTTTGTATACCAATTTGGGATGAAATGAAGAATAACCTTCGTGTATATGCGACACCATGGTATCGATTGATGCGGGTAAGACGCCCCACTCTCTCCACATATCATTCGAATTATAGAGTCTCCTGACCTCATTAATCAATTGAAGTTTCCTAAAACCACCATTATGAAATCTCCTAAGAAAAGTTGCGTTGTGATTACTACTAGATCCAATTCGAGAGAGAGAGAAATAAGTCGGTAACTGTTCATAATTTATGGTATTCATCTATACTTACTCTTGGTAAGTTGGTCGGTTTCTTGGTTTGCGTTCATGATTTGGAATCAATTGGATATGTTACTATCCGCTTGACGTCTAGAACATTAGTTAGCCTCTTCCTATTTAGGGAGAGGAAAACACTCTACTGTACCAGTAGGCCGAAGACCCGCAAGCTCAACCTGATGCCTTTGTTATTGTTCCTCAATCCGTCTCAGTATCATTCCTACTCATAAGAGGGATTCTTATCTGTAAAAGAATACATCTCATTTACGACTCCATCCAACGACCAATTCCGGGATTTCAGGAGTATCGAGTCAGTGCACTATCTCTCATCATCATTCATGTACCTACCTATTTCCATTCCTAATATGCCATCTTTCCTTACTTTACCTTACCTGTGTTTATGTTGTACCGACTGTACTAATCATAATTTGTGCGGTGAAACTCATACAAACCATGATACCCATCAAAGCACCCGCTAACCTCGCTTTAGCTATCTCACCTTCAGGATTGTAATTAGTAATATCTGCTACATCGCGAAATGTTGGATCGTTACGAAACGCGTCCAATACGATTTCCTGCACGTCCTTAGTAAGAAGATATGTCTTCTTATGAAACCCATCGAAAATCAAGTCAGGATCATTGAATTGGTTGACAGATATAGAATCGATGACAACCGGTATCAGCAGGGGGTCATTGCCCCCAACCACTAGCTTATACCAAGCCGTGCACATCATGTCTGTATGTATTAATGTGATAAACACTATATATACATATGAGCGCAGAAGTGGGTGATAAAAGATTGTAGTGATCTCCATTTGCGGTGCAGTATAGCTCGGTTTACTAACCGTAGATTTGAATCCAGCACCGAACTCCCTGAAGTTTGCAAAGATCACTTCTCTAGTCAGGGAAGCCATACCTACCAAGCCAAGAGAATCTGGTAGATCTACCAACTTATCATATAGTGAAATAGTACGCTTATAGTGAAAGCCAATAGGATTGGGGAATGAAAACCTTGAAATACGGGGCAGATGGGGCCAACCAATTCCAGTTAGGAACGTCAACCTTGAAGTAGGTTCTTGTACAGAAACAGGCACCACATAATCACTTGGTCGAGTTCGATGAGTTATCAAGAACTTGTATCTATCTCTATCATACTGGATTTGAGTATTGAGTATAGACATAGAATACACTAGGTTCTCTCTCAAATTGTTAAGAATGTGAAAATGATTTGATGCGTTAGAAGGTGCACCTCCAGGAGGACTATTATCACTACCATTGGGGCCGCCTCCTCCACTCGGAGGAATCGAACCGTCATAACTACTATCACTAGATCCACTTTCAGAACCTTTATTGACTTTCTTTCCTTTATTCACTTTTCCTTTCTTTCCAGAACCTTTATCAACTTTTCCTTTCTTTCCGGAACCTTTATTGACTTCAACATTCTCTTGATTTCCTTTGACTTTATCTTGATCAGATTGAGTAGGAGGATTAGACGATGGGAACTTATTCTTCGACAAATCTTTAGGGTCTCTGGGAAGCGAATCAGAACTGTTACATGAGAAAATGTCGTTGAACTCGTCGTAAACTCAATTCAGAAATGCAGTTAGATAGGATCTCATAATATATCTACTATTCATAGAAATATGGATTTCATCCATTCTAGGATTTCGATTGGAGGATTTTCCTGATATCAGGACCTAGTCCAAAACACTGATATCCTAGTTATCAACAGCATGGTTGTAGGAAAGAGATTTCCCACCTCTAGTGAATATTCGTATCTAGAGACATGATAACCGTGGGCTTAGAGAACAAACTACACCACCTCTATATAGGTAGATAGAGAATGCGGACGGGTTCACAAAGCTTGAAGAGGAGAAAGGTGGATAACCTTTATAGATCAGGATAACCTTTCACATTTTCCTACAAATAGGATATTTACACCACGACCTAAATATAACACCTAAGAAGTATGTTCTGCCAAATGAATAGACGTATATGAAATGAAAAGAGAATGAATTTCTCAATGTTCCGTTGATAGACGGGTGCTGCAATTAGCAAACAGAGTACGACTACAACTAGGCTCCAGTGTATTCTAGAGGTGGTATAGTTGGTGACCAACCTACACTAATGTTGAGATAGTACCACGCATGTGATAGTAATCCCTATCTCATATTGTAACCCTCATTTTAGGCCATGGAAACCCAGTGCCAACACTGAAAGCAGTAAACCCACCTGTTATAGGATCCGTAACATCTACTACTGTTATATGAAGCAAATACCCTATGTTGTGAGGTAGGGAATCTATTGTGTTTATTCGAAGGCATCCAACCTATAGCAAACCTAAATACAACCACCTCCAAATCGAAACTCTTATCCAATCCAGTGAGGAGGCAACCTGCAGCCATCACCATTCTAACATACAAATGGAATGGAAACAGGGTTGGATAACTATCCGGATCTACTCCCCAAACTCACATCCCATTATCTCACCAGTGAGTGGGCTTCGAACAATGATCGTGAATTCATATACGATTCGATAGGTTCCGAATCTGAAGGATGTTTCTCATCCAACGCTTATTTATCACCCTCTTTCTTATTACTACTCCTACTTCCATCATTCTTAGCAGATCAACCTCCTTTCTTATTAGAAGATTGCACATCGTTATTACCTCCTTTCTTCTTATCACTCCCTTTCTTATTAGCTCCTTTCATTTCCCCCAGATCTGTCACTTCCAAATCATTATTACCTCCTTTCTTCTTATCACTTCCATTCTTATTAGTTCCTTTCTTATTAGTTCCTTTCTTATTAGTTCCCTTCTTTTCCCCCAGATCTTTCACTTCTATAGAATCACTCTCATCAACATGATCATCCTCGCAAGTCTTACCCTTATTCAATCCTTCTCGGATTACCCTGCTTAGTTCAGCCGCATCCTTCAGCCTTTTATTATCTTCCCACAACTGTAATATTAGACTGCTAGTAGGCTGATCTTTCAACATTTTTAACAAGTCTTCACTCGTAAATACGTATGGCTTTGTGTCGACCCACACACCCTTTTTAAAGACGAGTACCCTTTTAGCCCCTCCCAATCTCATTGTTATTTGGCTCATACGTTTCCGTATGACTAGATTTTTCCAATCCACTGAAAAGTTCTTTTCATAATTGATCACCCATTCAGAGTGAACATTATTTAACAAGTTCACGAAGTGACTTTTTTCAACCACACCAGACGGTGCACCCTTATACTTTTTGACATCTTTACCCCCTTTGACCTCCAAGAAGTAGCTTTTAGGAGCAGTAAAAATCGCACGCCTAATAAGGCCGTGTTCTAGCTTAAACTTACCAAGCTCTCTATCTGATATCATAAATTCGGGAAGAGGATTCTCTAAAACTACAGAGTCTGTGTCCGTATAGAGGCAGTCATCCCGTGACACAAATTGGTCCATATATATACGGATGTAACTCGTAATGCATGCTAATATCTGAGGACACGTGTTCACCGGCGGTTTCCATCCATTGCTCTCATCGTATACGTCCTCTTTATAAGTGATTAAATTATACTCTCCCAGTTCGAGTACATCGATCACTTTACCCTTTTTCTTATGCATAAACACTTGACTTGTAACCTTAGAGCAAAGGACAGCCTTAGTGCTTTCGGTCTTTATACCCAAACGACCGTACACACTGTTCATGCTCAACTTGTGTATATAGCTTTTGGCTCCTAATTGTTTATCTCTAGCATCTAATCTCCTTGAATACATATCATCTATGAATTCCGCAAATGGACTATCAATAGGCTCAAACAAGTACCCATAGCACGGCGTAACATCATACCCTAATTTGATAGCATGCTTTAATTCTTCACTAAAGTAACACCCATACACGTACCCAACTCCGAATTTCAGAGCCTTCCCATCAAGGTCTCTAAATGGGAGAAAAGGACGCTTTACATGCTTAGGTATATACACCAACGCTTGTATAAAGCCAAACAAATCGTCCAATTTCTTGTTACAGAAATTGTCATGCCACACCCCCTTCCCGCCGGGCATTTTACATGTTTTCATTATATACGGATATAACAAATTGGCATCGTAATAATACAAATTCTCCCCGTAAGGCTTGTACACATCTACATGCCCACCATAGTATGCCCGCCTAATGAATGCGTCTTCTTCCTTAGTTGGAATGTACAACTTCCATCTCTTATCGTCATGATACCTCATTCGCCATATGGTAAAGGCCATAGCCGCAATGGTAGTTTTATCAACTATGTCAACTTTGTAGTACTCAAAAAAGATCTGTTGCGCCCTGACCATGATATGACCTAAAAGCTCGACGTCATGTTTCAAATACTTGAGATAATCCACTGCATTTTCGACAATCGTTTCAAGGGTGACGTTTGTGTGATGGATCGTACGCTTACTCACCATCACACAAACGTCCCTAAACCTCAGTAAGCCTTTCTAGATGATGCATTTCCCTTCTTATCTATCGATGTATTCATCTGAGGCCACAGGCAGGTATATATCTACGAGTGGTTTATATAAAGGAGGGTCCTGATAAGAATGCTGTTCGGAAAAGGCGAAACAAGTTGTGTTGACTGAGGCTCAGAATACGTTCTTGCACCACTCCTTTCAAACACACATACCCTTTCTTCTCACAAATGTGAAATTCTGGAACTCTGTGTGTAATTGTTGCAACAACGATAGGGACTCTGCCGAGGGCTCCCCGGTAGGTTCTAGTCTCTCTTTATACTGCGACTGGAGCAAGGCGTAATGGGCTGTGTGGTATGTTGATCAAGGAGGTGCTGCATTGGCTGTAGCTGCAAGAGGTCTTGAGACAGAAATTATGCCATTATTGCTTCTTTCATTTAAAAGCTTGAGTCGGTTCTATCTAGCTAAGTTATTCAATAAAGTAGATCGAAGTGTGTGATGCTTGTGAGTTTGGCAACTACTATATACGATATTTATAACAATACTTGATACTTGATTTATGACTTCCTCTACCTAGACCCACACCTACTTTGAATTTAACTTAACGGAGCGGCGGATCCAATAAAAAGGGACTACATTCCAATCCTACTTACCAGAATAAATAGTTGTATGGCATTCGAACCCCACCTTCATGGTTGTATTCTAATTAGCTGGAAATGTATGACCTAAGCTTCTCAACAGGCATTCACTCAACAGAGCACTTAATGAGTTTTCTAATGGCTTGAAAGACTACTATGTTTCTAAGCTTAGTTGCAAAAGAAAAGCAAAGGGGAATGTGGGTCCATTTCGTAACGCTTACGATGATAAAGAAAAGTAACTCCCATCCACGTGAGAGGCATCGCTACCGGGCCGGGCCTCGATTCCTTTCCTTGTCTGCATTCTGATTGATTCGCTTCTTCGCGCAAGCACTTGGTTCGCCCCTTACTATAACCATCCCACTCAATCTTTTACAACGATGTTTCGTACTCTCTCGACTAGGTCATCATAAGAAAATACTGCCAAATCTTTCCGAAATGAGAGAGGAGGGAAGGCGCGCTACAACTAACTGCTGAAAAACGCAAGATTAGTGCTAAGAAGCAACCCTAGTTTAAGTACTAGCCTCCCACCCCAATGTTCTTGTACTTCAAAATACTCTCCCCCGCTTGCTGCTCGCCTCAGCCAGACGTGGCTTATGTAGTGGTCGGCATTCCTACGTGCTCCAACTGATCCCCACTGGAGATTATATGAGGGGTCTTGGAAACTGTCGTGACGCTTTGGTGATGAAGGTCACTGGGGTGACTATGGAAGGATTCCGTGGTAGTCTCTGACTCCCTCCAACTCAATCAATATCAAGAACATGTCGTGAGCATGGGGTTTGGTTAGGCTTGGTTGAGTTTGTAAGAAAAGATAGTAGGTTGAGGGGCTTCATTGATTAGTAAACCTACGGTGCTGGTAAGGTCGGGACCGTGGTCGTCCGTCTCCGCTTTGCCGGCCGATAAGATCACTGAGATTGACCAGCCAGCTGGGTAGGTTTGGCTATTCCTTTCTATTGAAAAGGAGTCAGCTGTCTGCGCGAGTCGCCTTCCTTAGGCTCCGAGTCACCTTCTTCTAAGCTTCGCTGGACGACACGGCATTCTCGTTCTATAGGCCGGCCGTACTTGTGATGGTTCCCCAGGATCCAATAAATCCACTTAGGTCTATGTTGCCGCGATATTGTTCTATGGAAGCGGGTGGGCTGCTTTTTAGAAGTTCGGCCCGGTTTTTCATTAAAAAAATAAAAAAGGGGGGAGGGATTGACCTTTCTAATGCATATTCTGTCGTACCGGCATGGCCCCACTGATTTGTTTTCGATCGGAGCATCAAGCAGCGCAACCCGGTTCTACTTGACTAAGCCCCGTGCTCGTCAAGGAGGGAGTTTGCTTTACCCAACTCCCCTTTTTGATAACAAGGCAAAAACCTCCGAGCCGAGATTCATGAGTTTCGAATGAAGAATGAAGAGTGCCCTGCCCCTCTTTTTTCCCCTAAATCTTGGATTTGGAAGTTGGTAAAGACCCACCCCTTGTTTAAGTCAGAATGAGTCCCCGAGACATTGGCTTCCGCCAACAGTGAACTATTAAGGATCGCATCCCACGCATATTCTACATTATAGCCTGCAACTAATTCAGCTTCCGCTTCTAGGAGATCAGACGGAGCTCGATTAGTTTCTGCTAGACGAGGAATAAGGAACATAACCAATACGGGGAACAAGGGAATACCGGACCATATCTGCTTTTGCGCCATAACAATCTCACTCGAATTACAGGGACCTACACATATTAGTACAGTATACCGGGGTCCCCAGCCAGAACCACACGTGCAAGTTTCCCTGCATGTGGCTCGTCCGTGCTTTTATCTGAGGCGCTGCCTGCGACTCTGCATGGGAGAAGAGGGCTGAACTGCAAACTTTCATGTTCAGAGCATTGCATTGTCTAAGGGAGTAGGGTGAGTAAGCTGCGCCTACCAAGCTAAGCTTTCGTCGAAAAGGCGTCACTGCTTCCTTTTCGGCGCCCGCCCTTTATTTAGATGTTGGGGCAAGGCAAGCCCAAGGAAAGTCTAGGTTGGCGCTCCATCTTGGCCGGCATCCTGCTCTCGAGAGGGTGTGGTCCTTGAGCGAACTAGTCATGTGCTGTGTTGCCCCAACGCAGGGGCATTTGGTGAGGAGCTACGGTCCGGTGGTTGACAAGCCACTGATCGGAGGCGACTGGACTGGAGTGCTTTCATCAAGTGATGCATGTGGGCTGAGCCATTCCCATCCCAAGTGGTGGCCTGATTCGGCCTGGCCTGGTCGGAAAGAGATTCTAAATCTCAAATATGCGCACCGAGAATAGATATCTATGTTAGCTAGCGGGGGCGGGCTTTCCCCTGGTAGTCCCGCTGCGTCCTCTGACAGTCCGTCTCATCTCATCTTTCTTTGGCTATACTTGTAGCCAGCCATATTAGCTCCACATTCCACCCTTTTTGATTTCTGACGAAAAAGGCAGTCATCAGTCGCCCCCTTTCCTATTTAGCTTTGCTTGTTGCCTATTATGAGAATAGGTCCCGGTTCAAGCGGACCGCCTTTCATCATCATCTATACCAGCTGCCACGCACGATCCCATAGGAATGATTTCATCGCCCTAAGAAGCAGAAGCGCCATCACCTACAGCCCTTTCCTCTGCCGGGGACTTTCACGAAATGAAAACGGGCGGCATCATCGTATGCTCGACATTAGTTGCCCTGGTGTATATCCCGGAGTACTCCTATGGCCGATCTGTCACCCATACATGAAGGCCTTGGCCCCGCCCCGTGTGGAGAATGCCCCCCTTATGGCACGGCTTAGTCTGTTATTTTCTTTTGTCAGAGTGGATTCGGACCGCCACTTCTCTGAAAGCATGGTTCTTGCCTCCCTCTCTCCTCCCTCCTTGGAGCTCGTCCATTCGTTGGGTGATCCCTTGCTCTCACGTTTGAGTGTTTGCTCGTCGTTTAGGCCGGTGAGTTACATTTTTGCTCATTGCAGTCGCCTTCGGGGTTCTTCGCACCTGGGTAGTACCAGGACCCTTGTGCCCCGGACTGCACTGCCCGCCCTATGACCCAAAACTCAAAATGAGCCTTGTGACAAGACGTGGACATTCCTCATGCTGCGGTTCCCTCCGGTCCGTTCCCGGGTTGGGTTAGGGGAAGATCCGAGTGATTGCCTTCGCGGATCCAAACATGCTCACAAGGCGCACAATAATAATAAGACCAATAGAGACTTCATAAGGGACCATTTGAGCTGCAGATCGTAATGCTCCTAGAAAGGCATATTTCGAATATAGAGGACGTTCCCAACAATCCACGAGAATATCATACCCAACTATGAACCGTACGAGCACATCCTCTGTCACCCCCACCGCGCTTACGGCTCTATACCCCAACCCAACTTGCTCTGGCCCTGGGTCCTCCCGCATCTCTTCCTCGGTAAGCGGACCGTGGAAGCTGGGGAGTATCCGCTTGGGACTGATAGAAAACAACATATCTTTTCCCTCCTGACCCCTATAAAAATCTAGTGGAAGTCCGGTCGCGTCGGAGACATCTTTATCTGATTTTGAGGCTTCGTCGTCCGGCTCCTCCAAAATTATGTTAGGATCGGCTGGCTCATCCTCATCATCCGAAAAGAAAACAGAGACAAAACAGATTTGTCTCGATGACATATCTAATAAGACTGAAATTGATGTCGAAGACACGATCATTCACATCAATTGAAGCAGGCAGGAAGGGCACGGAAGCTACCGTTTAACGAATGCAATGCAAGCAAGGTAGCTTGCTTACTCTCCATCTAGCGTGCGTTGGCGGCAAGGAAGGAGGCATTGGAAAGACTAGACCATACACATTAATTAGTACAAGAAAGAGGCATTCGGGAAGCGACTAGTCGCTTTTGGTGAAGCTTAACAAAGGCCGACTACTACATAGAGACAACTACTACCAGTCATGAGCGATAGTGAAGCCGTCAGAGGCAGAAGCTATCGCTTGACGGACGAAGCCGAGCCGATGCGATAGGCGGGCGAAGTGAGCGAGACCAAGACGGGCCAGACATGGAGTGGCGAAGGGGGCCTACTATACGTATACGTGATTAGTAAGCGGTTCAAGACATCGAATGAAAAATCAAGTGAACTAATGAACAGTGTGATTGATCAGACAAGTACCAAGGAGCAAGAAAACGTATGCGCTTTAGCAAGGGATGAGTGTGAAATCCGTTGCTTGTTCTTTCGGTAGCCTTCTTTCATTTCCGAATTTGCTTGCGAGCAGTCCTTGCATTAGTATGAGTTCGTTGACCGCGTAAGGGCGATCCATCTTGATGACGAATTCCACGATAACGAGAAATAGAAATTAATCGTTCGATGTCTGCTCGTTCTCCCCTCTTCAATTACCAATGAACAACATGATCTTGAGCTATCATTTGTTCAATTTGGTCGATATGATACTTAGTTAACTCATTCATCTTGATGTTCCCACTGATACCTAATCGATAACGAAGCTGAATGGCTTTTTCGGTCCAATTCCATCCATTTTTGTTGAGGCAATTCTGACTTGTTCATCGGGAAGTGATCTAGCTCCTGAGATATATGACATTCTTTATCCTTATCTTTTCCTGGTCTTCTCGGCTGGAATCTACAATCTACACCTCTCCAAACACAAACGCAATATCTTGAGTACTCGGAACCATGTTCAGTGCTGCAAAAGCACAGCTGTAGCCCCCTAGAATCTTCGGCTCCTCGTTTTTATTCAATTATGAAATGACTCATTTTGATGGAGATTTGTATCATCATTCAAGTAAATACAAATTGAGATCATAGAAACATGAGCTTGTGATATAGCTACACCTAATTCCAGACCGGTTAATTCTAGAACTATAAATAAGGGACCAAGATCTCCTATGAAATAGAAAATATTATTCAGAAATAGCATAGTCCAAGCAAACCCACTTAAAATCTTTACTAAACTATGACCGGCCATCATATTAGCAAATAAACGTATTCCTAAGCTTAATGCACGAAAACAATAAGAGATTAGCTCAAGGAGTACTAAGAAAGGTGCTAACGGCGGTGGGACTCCCGCAGGTAATAAGAAGCTAAAAAAATGAAGCCAATGTCTTTGAAATCCAATGATCGTAATGCCTATAAAAATGGAAAATGAAAGAGCCAAAGTAATGAGAAAATGACTTGTCACTGTGAAGCTAAAGGGTATCATACCCTGGGGATTACGAAATAACGAAAAAGTAAAAGTGACCGAGATGCGAGGGAAAAACTTTTGTTTCACATTTCCGGAAAGACCACCTATTTGTTCGTTTACCAGGTTCAGCATGAAATCATAAATAAGCTCGACCAAGGATTGCCATGCATTTGGCACTGACTTTCCACCTCCCTTTTTCGTAACAAAAAAAAAGAAAAACGACCAAAACGACAGTGAGCAGCATATACAAGACTGAAATTGTAAATGTAAAATAAAAGTTGCCCACATGAAGATCAATTATTGGGTAAATGACAAATTGATCCAATGGGGTTTCCAAAAAAAGCTGATTCGAAGCACTTACAACGCTACCCGACGGGGAGTCTTCGGCCCTCCATATTTCGTTATAAAAATTAACAAAGCCCGCGTTCCAAGTGAAGCTTTCGCGCCCCTTGAAATGTAAATCTGCGAAAGTCTCCCTTAGAGACGGGAAAGAATCCACGCCCAGAAACTGGTTACAAAACCAGGTAACATCGTATGCAGGTGGCAAAGCCAATTCTGCCTGCTGCATGTATGATTCTACCATTTTTGTGATTTCAAAAAGCAAAGCCTGTGTATTTCCGGGTGCAATTCCATACATTTTTAAAAGGAGGTTCATGTCTTTCAAGGTAGGTGCCTCCACCCCTTCCAAAAGCCGGTTCACAAGCTGTGGATCCAACACAGGTTGGGAAAAAATAAAAATAAAAGAATGGACGTGAGAGACGCTTTGTGCTGTTTGTGTTATGAAATCGAATTTGTTCATCTCCAGGTAACTCCATCTTTTTCAGCTCTGCTCACTCACTTTTGAAAGGAAAGGAGACTGATCTTGACGTCGGCGTTGGTTTTTCCAATGAAACGAATATTTTTTGGATTGAGATTTCACATAAGCATTGCACAATGATCCGCATTAGGTGGGGAGCAGCAATGATACCGCTGGCCAGGAATAAGTACCTATCCCTCTACTACTTATGATGTTTCTCGTTCTATTGAAATCCTGCATCGAGCCGATGTTTCATTGATCGATACCGGGCACATCCATCACATCAACTATTTAACTTTTCATACGCATTTATTGACGGACCGGTAAACTAGACCCAAAAAACTCCTATTTTTAAAACGAAAGACCCATCACAAAATTATGGCGCAATGCTATGACGAGCGTTCTCACAGGCCGGCACCTCGATGCATCTGTCTCAAGAGTTGTACACCTTACATGTGCTTCACGCAACAATCTCTCACTTTCTGCTCCTCCATCTGTCTCCATCATATAATCGATCTCACCTCTCATGTCTGAGTGAAAAAACCATATTTGTTAGTACATATCAAGGTCGAGAGGACACGTTCCTCTCATGTCGAGATTAGTATTAGGGACCCTTAGTATTATTAACCGGTTACTATACGTACATGCAGTGAGACAATCAATCTATGCTCTCATTCACATTTCATTCTAGCACTGACGACTCCAGCCCTATATATCCCTAGAAGCAAATGGACCCTAGAAGCAAATGGAGTAAGTCCGATGGAACACTCGGATTGGAAAAGATAATTATACTTATAGGCATGGATGAAAAAAAACCCGGAAGTCTTGGCTGTATGACAAATGCTCAAATAATTGAGGTGCGTATTCAGATACAAACGATCAAGAAAGGATCCCAGACTGCTCAAGATTATCTGCGCAGGATCAAATTCCAGTCTGATCAACTTGCAGCAGCAGGAGAACTTGTGACAGACAAAGATCTTGTCTTGTACACACTTGGTGGATTAGGCAGAGACAACCACTGATCAGATTCAGCTGACCTCAGAGGGGACTGAGATGGTGGAGAATAGCCACCAAGGAGAGTGGCAGAAGACATCATATCCAAGGACCAAGAGAGCAGCAAATAAGATGAAATGTAAGTCACCAGTCAAAGCCATGAGGAAGAGCTCAAGGATTCAGGACACTGGGCTGACCATCCAGGAGAAGGCGACACACAGGGTATCACAAAAGAATCTGGAAGGTAATCCCTCTTGCTCCAAAAAAGCTTTTGCTATCCTAAATGCTATCCCTAATACATATTATTATGAGATTGCTTCCAAAAAGTAATATGAAACTAAAAGGATCCAATGAAGAACCGGGGAATAGCTTATATCCAGTCCTTCTCTATGACTTGCCGAATAGACTTATTCGCAGCCATACACTGTCTTATTTAAAAGAGTCCCCTATCTCGTGAACGATCGAACTTGGTAAACTTTGAAATAATCATTTAGATAGCATTAGCCGCTTTCTTCCTTTTCTCTGCCAGTCTTTCAAGTTCTCACCCTCCTAGAAAAGAAGGGAAAGTCTTCTTACTAGCTAGCTTTTATATCTCGCGAATAGGGAGTTAAGGAGTGTAACTATAACCTATTTGTCAAAAAGTTCAATACTCTCTAGAGGAGGTAAGTCAATGGATACGGGTACGCCTGGTTGAAGCAGCCCCTACACTTATATGGGTTGTTCCAGCCTCTGCTAGTGGGTTTTTTCATTTCTATGACAGGTGCTTGGTTCAAAAAAAGCTTATGAGTTGAGTTCGTCCTCAGCTACGGATTGGGGGCAACATTCTCAGATTACTTGACTTGCTGCTAGCTTAAAGGAGAGAAAAAAATCCTGCTTTCATTTACCTTTAAGTCTAAGAGAAGGCTTTTTCTTTCTATTAAAAGATCACAAATCAGAGGGGTGGTCAGTCCTCTTTCAATCCTTCATCTTCTTATGAGTAGCCGCCACAGGGGGTCCTCAGTCTGAATCCTTCACTAGCATTGGACCAACAGTCAGTCTAGCTCTCGCTCTTATCCAATTTCCTTATCCTTTCAGGGCAAGGTCGGAGTAGTAGGAAAATACAATTTCTTTTGTTGCATGCGGACCCGCTTGTGAGACTGAAGAAATTGAAGCTAAATGACAATCTTAACCTACTTGCTTACAGGATCCTTAAGAAACTGTGGACTTTTGCACCTTTCTGTCTAGCTTGAGTTATCTTTTAGTTCTCTCCCCTCGGCAAAGTGGATAGGAAAGAGTCTTGCTTCCATTCCACTAGCCAAGAATAAGGAGAGTGACTTTCTCTTTTGAACCTCTTAAGCTGACTTGAAAAAAAAGTGGTACACCCCTCAGAGATATAGGGACCGCCATGCTCGTCCACTTTCTTGATAAACGACTCGATGCATTTTCTCTTCCTTGCCGCTGAGACTGAGACATATCAAAAAGATCTATTACTAAAAGGAGATTGGGATCATCCTGTGGTTACCGGATGATGGGAATAACTAAGCATAAATTTGGAAATGAGCATGAAATGTCTATAAATGAATTTTCTCATTATTCGTTATTTCCGGGTCTTTTCGTTGCATTCACTTACAACAAGAAACAACCACCAGCGTTTGGTGCAGCACTTGCATTTTGGTGCATTCTTCTTCCTTTCCTTGGTCTTTCGTTCCATCATATTCCAAATAACTTATCTAATTACAACGTATTACCCGCTAATGCACCTTTTTTTATCAAATCTCAGAGACATGGTCTAATCATGAGGGTAGTATTTTATCATGGTGTTGGATCCCAAGTTTTTATGGATTCCTTTTTTGTTACCGGGGTCGACCCCAAAGCCATAATGTCTCAAAACGAAGAGGCTATAGAGAAACTTTGATTTTTTCCTTTGTCTCGAACTTCGTGAAGAACTCCATTCTATCTCTCCAACAAAAAAGTCGGGCTGCACCCCAGTTGTACACTCCCTTCGTTCGGAGAACCCTTGTTGATTCTGAACTCCGTTCGCAAAGTAAGCGTCCTTTTAACGGGCCAGCCCTTTTTAATGCGCCGCTTGACCCTATTTTGAAAATGAGCTTTGCTCTTCTGGGCGCTGGGCGCTCCCGTGGTTCGCGAGAAGGAAAAAGGACTAATCTTTTGTTACATCTGGCACGAGATGAAAAAGAGAGAGCTTCGTCTATCGATGAACAGCAGATTGACGGAGCTCTTGGCATTGCTTTGTTTTTCTCTCCTTTCCTATCAGCGAGTTCCGATCCTTTTGTTCGAAATTTCTTCGTTCGTACCGAACCGCTTGCAGAATCAAATCCAGTTCCACAAGATCCTATATCAGCTATACATCCTCCTTGCATTTATGCCGGAGATGTCGCCAGTGCTATGGGCTTTGGGTTATGTAGATCAAACATGATGAATGGGATTGTGGCACTCCACTCGCCGCCAATGCAGAAGGATGCCGCTGAAAAGAATGGAACGCTGCTTCGCTCTGCTGGATGCGTCAGATCCCATATAAGAAGCTCGCTCTTTACCCGATCATTCAAATATTTTGTGGGCGGCGCGCCTACTCTATTGTTGCGTAGCAATAGAAGCCTGCTCATGCTGCTTCGGCGGCGCTTTTTCGCCTTCTCTTCGCTCTGGACAGGAGCGCTAATGGACACGGGGAGGGAGCAGGCGAAGCGTGTCGTTCGTAATGGAAAGAAAGACACCACTACTTCACCTCTTTGTTGGACCGCCGGCGCGAACACGGTGGTCTCTGACCAGGACCAGGAACCAATTCAAATTTGGATCTTGACATGTCGGTTGTTTTTAACCGTAGGCATCTCGCCAGGAAGTTGGTGGGCTCATCATGAATTAGGTCGGGGTGGCTGGTGGTTTCGGGATCCCGTAGAAAATGTGTATTTTATGCCTCGGGTATTAGCCACAACTCATATTCATTCAGTAATTCTACCCCTTCTTCATTCTTGGACATTGCTTCTGAATATTTTGACTCTTCCATGCTGTGTCTTAGGAACCTTTTCAATACGGTCCGGATTGCTAGCTCCTGTTCATAGTTCCGCTACAGACGATACATGAGGAAGATTTTTATGGCGGTTCTTCCTTCTAATTACATGCATATCTATGACTCTTTTTTACCAGATGAAGCAGGAGGCATCGGTCCGTAGAACCTATAAAAAAGAGATGGTTGTGGCGCGAAGTGCTCTTGTGCACCTACGTCACTCGGCTCGCGCGCAACCCCGCCCCGTTATGTTATGTTATGGAAGAATTTAGCTTCTTGCTGGGCTGGTTATTCAGAGCCAGCAGCTGGCTGCCGGATTGGGTGAGCCAAATTTCATAAAGGAAATACATTATTTATGAAATTGGGGTATCTACTGATACAAACAAGGTAGAGGGCATGACAGCTTGGACAGAACCAGCCAATATCAGAGAACTCCGAGGGTTGCAGGGGTTATTACAGGAGGTTTGTATCGAGGTATGGAGCTATCAGCAGGCCTTTAACTGAGTTGTTAAAGAAAGGTGTGGAGAAGAAGCCAGAAAAGCATTTCTCAAGCTCAAAAGTGCTAAGTTATGGTGATGCCTTTGAACGTTGACTGGGAGAGCGGCTCGAAAGAGTTGGGACAGACTAGAAGCTTTGAAGTTTATGTTCTTTAAAAAGATAATAGCAATCTTGACTTACATCCGGTCAAGATCCCCGTGAAGGAATGCTGATTGAACATCGAGCTGATAAATAGGGAGTACCATACCCAAGATACTCCATTAAAGGAAAGGTATGCTTGTTTGATTTCCTTGGTCCGAGAACAAACACCACAAACTCTCGCAGTCGATGAGGAAACATTAGTAAAACTACATTTCAGTAATCCGTCTGGCCTTAACCTCTACGCAAGGAGATCTTACGTATAGACCCATGATTAGGTAACTACTTCTTCTTTTATTCAGAGTATCCAATGGAAAGTGGGCCTCTATCTACAAGTCATGGGTACCTGGGCGCTAGAAAGGTTACCGAACCAGGGTTAAGTGAGGCTGTTCAAACTTGATGGCCTTCACTATCGGATGTATATGAGTAAAATCAGACAATACTATCACAACCTAGCGTTATCCAGATCTTTCGTTGATCCAGGCGATTTTGGGAAGGACTCAACATTCTCCCACAAAAGGCCAGGCCTTGAGTTTCTAGCCGACTCATATAAGTCAGGGTGTCAATTTTTTTTAGGTGACGTATCTTTCTCTCTGATGTTCTTCGTGGTCTCAAAGGATGATCAGTCGGATAGCGACATTGGTAAATAAAAAGAAGAAGTTTACACGTCGGGTGCATACTTCAGTGCCACTAATTAGCGACTTTTTTTTGCCCTTTACCTACACCATGTAGACCGGAGGATTACACAGAATCCCATTGGCGAGTTTTAGATAGCTAGGTTATTCAAGAAACTTGGAATACCAGCTCCAATGCTTGGCTTGCTGAATCAGCATATGGATTACTTCATTGAATTTCTCGGCCCGAGCTCTTGTGATTGGTCCACTTGGCAGGTGGAGTGGATCCTTAGCAGGTTCATGTATTCCTTGTTTACGTAGCTCTTCTGTTGGATCACGTAGCCCCTCCGTTGGATTACGTTGCTCTGCCCTTGGATTACTTGAGTCATTTCTGGGTTTACTTGGCTGCTCCACAACATGTTGGTTACTTGATCCTTCGCTTTGTTTACTTGGGAGCCCAATACTTATTGGTTGGGAAAATTACCTTCCAAGGAAAATGATCCTCCCACTGGACCGAAAAACCCATATATTCCCATGGGAATGGGTGGTGCTGAACAAGCAGGCAGGCCCAACGTTGTTTATCTTTACTGCAATTCTGGTTAGGTAAAAGGAATTCCGCAGCAGCGGGTACATGATTAGTTACAACCAACGGAAAGACTTATTGAAATAATAGGGAATTTCCTCATCCAGTCTACTCCTAGGAGTACATCATATGCTCCCAACTCCATGGCCAACAAATCAAACTTCAATCGATATCCTTGCATCTCCCACTGTACACCAGAACACATCCCATACAATCGGCCCGAAGGGCATCAATGAGCAGTCCTACTAAATAGGCATAGAGATACATTAGCCGAGTTTGCTTACAACAACTGCTATCACTCTAGCATCGGAATGGCACCTTTCGAAGCACTCTACGGGAACCTTTGTCGTACCCTGATTTGTTGGGGTTGGCACGTACCGACCGACGGGGCCACAGAAGATGAAGGAGAGTGCCGAGAAGATTCCACTTATTCTAGATTAAAAGCAGTTCAGGACCAGGTACGCCGACCACGATATTGGGAGTTTGCACTAGGTGATCATGCTTGACTTCGGCTTGAACCTACAAAGGGTGTGATGCATTTTTGAGTGAAGGATTAGGTATAGCTGACCGATACATCGGACCTTTCTTGGCCCATATCCCCCTAGCCCTTACTCCCTTGTTTCGGTGGTTGGTCTCTACCTTTTTCTGTCTCTTGGCTAGTTTGTCTTCCTCTTCTTTTTGAGGGTAACGTAGTAAAAATCCTTTATTTCAGGGGATTTCCCTTTTCTTTCCAAATGAATTTATGCTTAGTCTAAAATTGGTAAATACCAAATAATAATATATATATATATTATTATTTGAAATATGTACTAGTTTCCTGAAACTAACAAATAGAGTTATAGCTTTGATTGACTTACTAGCTTACGGGAACGCTTTGAATCTCAACTTACTTTGAATGAGTGCTTCCCACATAGATTGCTGGAAAGAGGAGTGAGCCGGGGCAGAACTTGAAGCACGGGAGAAGGAAAAAGAAGCATACAAGGGGTGCGTAGTTGGTATATGTACGGTATAGACCTTTCTTTGTGAATAGCTAGTTCAGTTACAAGGGTATATACAATGGTCTGCTTATAGGTTGAAAAAGCCTATAGAGATAGCCTAGATAGCCAAGAAGATATACGTATTTCATAGAGCTAGCTAATAAAGCTTTTGTTAACTTCAAATAGGCTATTGAATGCAACAGCAAATAAAGAAGAAGAAAGTGCCAGAGCTAAGAGCTAATAGATTCCCAGTCTATGCATGGATAAAGGAATGATAAGAGCTATGAGCAGTTTATTAAACTACACCACGGCTAATATATATATAAGGACAAATCAACTAGAAAAAACTGTTGCCAAAGAAACCATTTGTTTAAGCTTATTCGTTCGCGCTAGGCTAAAAAACTAGATAGAAGAACTAGAGGCCGCCAAGGTCTTCAACCATTAGCAGGTAGGATCCTTTGCTTACTACTTGAAGCAGAAACCTAGAAGAGGAATTCTTTCTATTCCAAAATCCATCTTCTTTCCGGTCCGCTTCATTCATTCCCTTACTAATAAATCCAATTCATCGCTAATGGCGAAACCAGCCTGTATGTACACCGCACAACTAACCGTTGCTTGGTAGGTTCGATCAGCTCTTCTCACCTTTCCGTCGACATCTACTAAGGCTTCAGCTTAAGTGGGTACAGCCGCCCCAAATCTGACTCGATCCAGGGTTATATATCATAAAGGGCTTCGACAAGGGGTTTGATTCGTTCTTTGAGAAAAAAGATAAGGTCAGAATACCAGAGTTCTTTCTTTGCTTCCAAGAACATAGATTCCTTCTTCAACCCAGGTCATGACCGAGGGCGGGTATCTCACTCGCGTATCTAGAGCCCAGCCTCTCTCCTGAACGACACCTTCTGCAGACTCTACTGGTGGTATTTCCCGAGGTGAGGGTAAATATGTGCATTCATATCGGTCAGGAAACGACAATGACTCTTCTTCTTTCCGGGAAGCTATGGGCACCTCACAATTCTTATACGACATTAGTGGAAGCGAACATTCGTAGCTTTCATTGTCACCGGTCATTGACAAAAGAAGAAAAAGAAGCCATACGACAACTTAAGGAATCTTTAGATTTGGCGGCTATAGACTCAAAGGGCACAGACAGGCTGCTGGTACTTTTTTTAGCTAACTAAAGTCCAACTTCCTTTGCCGAAATAGGATGAAATGGATCAGTCGATTCAACTTAGCATTACCCGACTCGTAACTTCAAGCACAACCATCCATCTCAATCCAAAATCTCCGATCGTCTGTGATCCAAACCCAAACTCTCCTCCGGTTTTGGATATATAGACAGTGCCTGCTCTCAAACCAACCAAGACAGCAGCAAATTCCTATTGAGAACAAGACGATAGATCAATATGACCAATTTCTATAATATCTCGGGTGAATACGTGAAAAAGTGTTGCTTAGCTCAGTGAAATGGAATAAGGAAGAGAAAGTGTAGTGTGATAAGGGAAGGTGCAAGTCAATTTTGAGGTTTTCAAGCAAGGGCTGAGATAGATATACAAACCAGAAGAATTCACATCAGAACCCTTTCCTGCTTCCCCTTTTTACCCATCAGACTCGACTCACATTTTGATCTCCTACGCTTGCTTTCACAGCCCCCCTACGAGCAGCCCGGAATCAATGAAGGAGTTCATTCAGCACCGAGCCGAGCGAGCGTAGATTCAATATGTTGATTGTACCGAATGAAGGATTTGCCTTATCACGAAAGCCACATTCGTTTCGTTTGAGGAAGTCACACGTCCTGTTCCCTATAAATAAGGAGATTCATTCTTTTTTTCAGAAATCCCCTCTTCTTCCTCCTCAAGCCCCTATCACAAGACCAAGCGGATCTCATCCCGCAGAAGACTCAGAGCAGATCTATCTAATGGCATGGCTGGCTGCCGGATTCCCTTTCACTTAAAGCCATTCCAACAATCTATTCATTGTAAGCCCTTCTAGCAGCAATCCAAACGTCCCTCCATCTGCATCTCCCTAACAGTCTCTGCACGTGGATCTCTTCTACTAGTGATTCAATTGGGGCCAATCCTGCCGCATCCACTTACTTCTATCAATTAGTGGAATCCCCAAAAGCGGAAGAAGTTCTTTGCGCTAAATACCTTCTTTGCAAGCCGTGGTCCCACAACGGACCGAAATGGCCATCAGAAAGCAGATTCATTTTATGATAGAAAAAGAATCTGCTTTCTTCTGGCACATGTATTTCTGAAAGGACTCCATCTTTGGAAAAGCTCGTTTGCACCTTGCATCGAATTAAACCACTCCTTTCACCGCGGATAAAGACTTGGTGGGTGGGGATGAGATGCTAAGGTAGGGTTCGGTCTGGATGAAACTATCTTTAACACGAGCTTCTTCCTTGTGCGAAGTACCAACTTATTGGAATTCAGCATTGCATATTCACTACCGAGATCTCTTATAAGTTTTGGGACCAGAATGAATTCTTCCTACAGATGCCGTAAAGGGTGCGGTTTAGAAACCAAGCGTACAATGACCGAAACCAACAGCTCCATCATTTCTGAGAACTTCTCTCTCGCATAGAGGAGATCTTGGCACTACTTTATGTGTTCAATCCAGGGAGCCGCCCTCTTCTTCATATCTTGCTTGATATTGGTTTCATAATGAAAAGAGGAAGGAGTGTCGAAGTGATGTCGCTTCTCTGCTCTCAGCTCTTTGCTCGAGATGATGTGATCTGATCGATCAGTCTAGAATCTGTAACCAATTGGCTAAGTCGCTAAGTCATTGCGGACACTTGCCATCCTCTCATATCGAAAGACGAACAATGACTTCCGGGGTAAAACAGAGGGCTAAAACCTGAGCCTCTTTTTCCATCCCAGGGGGTAGTGATTTCAAGAGTACTTGGTTTAAAACTTCCAGTTTATTCAAGTAGTTTCACTCGATGAAAAATGCATTCTATTGCTAATTCTCTGTCAGGCATTACACCTCTGTCCCAAGCTGTTCGTGTTAAGGTGGCCGATGGCGCTGAGTTAACTTCCTTGTTTCTTCTGCTTGATTTGATCTTTGCAAGTATCTGCTGATACTGCTCCATCACATCAGCCAAGGAGCCCCACATTCCAGAGTGCAATGAATGCAACTCAGAAGCCATTCTTATCTGTCTATGCCCCATATCTTGGATCCAGGTCTGCGTATGAATAGTATTCGTATCACAGCCGAGCAAGAGGATTGACTTACACATTTCAAGCGGAAGTGGGGATTGAACCCAGTAGATACCTAGCAGCTAAAAGAGGTCCAAAGCACCGGATATGGCTCAAATAGTCCTTATAGAAATGATCTACGAACTATAAGCTTTTGATAAGAAAGATTAGTTACACAAGATATATTATTCTTTCTCACTTCCTCTAGAAACCAAAGGGAGAAGGAGTGGGAGTTGAAAGCGACAGAGATAAAGTACCAGCAGCTGCAGTCGTAGGTGGAAGCCTTTCTTTCTTCTTGCACGTATTGAGCTTGGCGCTCCTTGAGATCTCGGAATAGCTCCGAACCAGCGACCTTGAGCGGGTCTCCTCAAAACCACCGTAACTACCCGCTGCGAGCCACGGTCCTTGTATGCTAAGGCGGAGATTAATTAATTGCTGCCACAGCAGGCGCCTATCTGTAGATAGATTGGATCGATAAATATAAAAAAACTTGTCAAGCTTTGCAAGGCCCCCTTCTCAGAACAGCAGCAAGTCAGCACCAGGTCAAATTCTCCAATTACGGTAATATACCGTAAACAATCATCCTTTAGGAGCTATATTATCCCTCTAGGGGAGCTAGTATAGTTGACCATAAGGTCACACCCCTTCTTCATTCCATTTTCTATTTTAGAACTTCGGGTTTCAAAGACTTTTCCCACAATAGAGGCTTTGTTATTTTTGAGCAGAAAGAATGAATCTAGTATGGACAGAATGGTATCTATCTTCTTAATATTCATTTTCCAGGGGAATGAGCCAACCCACACAAGAGTGCCTACTAGCTTGTCACGAACGTAGAGGAAAAGAAGTAAGATACCCCCGCCCTCGAGCCGGGACCCCTTCTTCTTGTACCGCTAGTGGTCTTGGATGAAGAACCACAAGAGCAACCTGAGGTAGTCGAGGAGGAGCCACAAGAGCAAGATGGAGGTTAAAATGAGACAGGTGGTAATACTTCTTTGGAATTGCCGCTTGCACTACGCAGAGAGACTAGGACTAATGCTGGAAAGCCTCCGGTCCGATATGGCTATGAGCATGACATTGCAAATTGAGTTTCAGACTCTTATGTCTCACCCGCACACAAAGCATTCATTGCATCTCTACAATCGGTGTCTATTCCAAAGGATTGGAAGGCTGCAAAGCTGGATCCCTGGTGGAAATAAAGACGCAATGAAGGAGGAGCTTGGTGCACTTCAGAAGAACAAGACGTGGGATCTTCTTCCACTCCCAGTAGGAAAAAGAGCAGTTGGATGCAAATGGGTGTTCACCGTAAAACAGACTCCAGAGGGTAAGGTGGATAGATAGAAGGCAAGGCTAATTGCAAAAGGTTATAGGAAGACGGGAGATAAATATGATGAGACCAAAGCAACAGTGGCGAAGATGGACACAGTGAGAACCTTAATCTCATGCGCAGTCAACATACTTTGGGTGGCCTTTACATCAGCTAGATGTGAAGAATGCTTTTCTTCATGGTGGTTATTTACAAGAAGAGATCCATATGGACATTCCTCCAGGTTTTGGAACAAACAGACTGATGGGAAGGTGTGTAGGCTCAAGAAATCTTTGTATGGCTTGAAACAGTCGCCACGGGCGTGGACAGGTTCAAGAGAGTTGTTTGTGGTATGGGCTACTCTCAGTGTAATGGAGATCATACAGTACCGGCATAGACGAATCCATATCACCATTTTGGTGGTGTATGTGGATGATATTGTGATTACTGGAGACGATGTTGAAGAAATCCAATGTTTGAAGGCAAGACTAGGAGAAGCATTTGAGGTAAAGGATCTTGGACCTCTTCGATACTTCCTTCGGATTGAGATTGTTCGGTCGAAGAAGGGGGTAACATTAAGTATAGTGAACATGTAGCTGATTGTTTTACTAAACGAGTAGGTCCTTGTGAGGGTTTAGCAATTTGTAACAAGATAGGCATGTTAGATATCTTTAGCCGGGGGAGTGTTGAGTATTGGGCTGGGCTGTATAGTGTGTGTTAGGCCCCATGGCCCATGTACCTTGTATGTATAGCAGCACATAGGAGCAATGGAAGAGATTGATGATCACTCATCAAATAATACCCATGAAACGAATCCAGACTCAGTGAGTGGTGAAGACCACTGACCCCAATAGGAATACGGAAGACCTAATTATTGAAGAGAATAGTACAATTAACAACTAAACCTAAAGGGATCCACTTGTCACAGAAGCAGTCTATAACTAATAGGAAGCGCCTATCTCTTACTTGATATCTGATTGATCTTGTAGAGCCGAATTGTTTGAACTTGATCGACCTTAAACGCTAGTTCAATTCCAGGACGACATCATATAATATACGCGAGGCTCAACCAATGATTTTGATTAGACACTTCTCCTTGTTGAATGAGAATGAAGGAAGAGTGCCGAACGACTAAAGCTAACAGCCAGCCCGGATACCTAAACTGAAGAGGATGTCCCACCATAGCAAGATATGATACAGACCAATTAACTGGTAAGCCAACCTTCCCCATTGCTTTTCTTTCAACTAACTAGAAAAAGAAGGGGGCTCTTACGCGACTAGGCCGAGGAAACCTCCACTACTGGCTGAAGTGAAACACATCATCCCATCCATTCCATCAAGTAAGTACGAGTCCCCAGTGACATATTAAAGAATGCCAACTTTCTCCCAACCGGTCTGTGAGAAGAAATGCCTAGATACTCGGTATGAGGAGAGCTCGGTAAGTAGGCAAAGAGCAGGGTTTGGTAGACTGAGCCTCTTCTAGGGCAGGAAATTGGTCTATATCCACAGTTGCTTTTGTTTTTTCGTATGGCACTCTTAGAGTGATTTGCGAAGTTGTTGTTTCTGACTGTAGCCTGTCAGAAAAGAAGTGTGTCTGCATCGATCGCATCAAGATTAATCTATGTTATTTTTCATACGCATTTCATTTCACTGGGCTGCGGTTGGCCTTAGCTTTAGTAGCAGGGTTGGCGCTTTCTTTTCAATGAGGGAATGGCTGGCGCTATCACCCATGGCACCTTCATCCTCAGCAAGAAGTGAGTAGTTGGCATTTCCGGTTTCCGAACAAATGGATACAAATTGACCTTCGGGGATACCTAGAAAGGAAAGGTAGGCTCTGGGTACTTCCTGGATACAATGAAGTTGATGGAGCTCGGTCAGATAGTTCCGGTATTGCGAAGGAGGGCAATGCATTGGGATCGTCCAATCCCTTCTGATCGGTTGTCATATTGAATTGCAAATTCTCATATAGTAAGAGTTCCTTCGGTTTCCTACCTAGCACATTCTCTGTTGTCTACGCCAATATTTGACCTGCGAGTAGAGTGTGGCTGGCTACATACGGTCTACATACTCCTTCCCCGGTCCATTGCTCGGGTGTGATACAAATACTTCTTTGAAGTTGTAGGATGCGGGTCATCGATCTTCCTATCGGTCCATTGGTTATGCACCAGCTTGGGAAAGCAAAAGTAAGATTTGTTTGTCATATCATGATCGGAACTCACATGTAACTCTTCTTCTTGAGTAGGGGGAAAAGGACACCTATCACGCGGTCATTCCTTGAACGCAGTAAATAAATTAATAAGCTTCGAATAATAGCTACGCAAGTCTCCAATAGCGTCTTAAGCATTTGTTTTTTTGCTGGCATCGTAGTACGCAGATTTGAATCCTTTTTTCTATTTTACTACTTTTTTCGATCGACAAGGACGACAAGAGGTTCTTTTCCCTAGTTCCTATATATCTAAAGCCTTACCGAGATGTCACGCAAGAACAAGAAGAAAGAGCCCGCCCCTGTTCTGTGGCGGATAGGCTGAGATGGAATTAGAGGGAGGAATGAACTTCAACTTTTCACCTTCCCCCGATCCCCCTTTACCCCCTTCCTGACCTTAGTAAATAGAAAGGCTAGGAATTAGTCTTCTCCTATGCCTACACTACTACAACCAAAGACCTACTTGAACGACAACAGATGCAGATGAACTCGCTTAGCTGCTCGCTCGGTGAAAGGCTTTCCTGGAAGAAAGTGGAAGACGAGGAACGTATCTCTCATCTTCCTTCTCACCTGGCAGAGGACGGGGATGAACTCCAAGGCCACAGGTCTGGAAAAAGAGCGAACTTTCTGATTACTGCAAAAATGAAATCAAACCAGTTGGGTGATTCTTTAAAGAGCCTAAATCGAATCTGTACTATTGGTACAGAGCCATAAAGAATGGTCGTAACCATAGATCCATCATCTTCGAGGAGGAGGAAACATAAGTCCAATACGTGTTATGGAAGACTAGGGATTGCTAATCCATCCACGCGGGAAGCCTTCTCCCTCTCAGGATCAAGAGTCAATATAGCCTGCCCTAAACAAGAAGCTGCTTATTCTTTCAAGGATAAAGCTAACCAAAACAAGCTATGGATTGAGCGTACACACTTGGTAATTATTTCCTGCTACATCTGATGAATTCCACAAGTAAAGAAACAAGAGAAGCTAGCTAATAGTCCCTTTCACTTCCAACTAGTGCTTTGCCTAAGATGAATGAGTAGTTTAAAGCTTGGATCCATGGATGGGAACATGAGGTGGGCTAGCTTCGGATCCACAACAGGTGGAGAATACCGGGTGAATCATAGGAACGAGAGTCGCTTGTTTGACCCGATGGAAAGCTTTGAACGAATCCGGTGGAAGTGCCTCACTTGGTTGGGCTTCGATAGGTAGAAATGGGAATGGGATCGCCCGAGAAACCATTGGATCTAGGAAATTGATTCATTGTTCTGCCTCTCCCACTGGTGGTGGGTGGCAACCAAAGGACTTGAATCTAGCGTTTGTTCTGGTTGAGATTTCATTCCTTCGAATAGTCGGATAGCTCTTGGAGGAAGGGATGAGCTTTTATCGGAAGGACCTGGCCGATGCAATCGAGAGACTGAGAGGAACTGGACTTGGCAGAGGAATGCATAGAAATATCTGCCTTTGCCAGGAGAATCCAAACCTGCCTAATAGCCTATGAATGTGGAATCCCGTTCGTATCCTTCCTCAAAGCCATATTTGCCTTTATCTGATTTCAACCTATTGATCTTTACTGTGCATGGATATCTTTACTCATGATTCAACAGTTCACATCCCCAGCGAACTCCCTCACACCAACTGGCACTAAAGAGGAGCTGTGCAAAAAAAGTGCCATAGCATATATTATTGCTTGCGCAAAGATCGGAATCATACCTCTAGCAGGCATTGTCTTCTGTTACCTAAACAGCTGTCATTTCTACTTTACTGAAATAGAGACTTTCATTGATACTTGAACTATTGACCTGGCTAGCGCTAACGCTTTGCAAGGTAATTTGAGACTGGTCCGCTTGAAATCGCTAGAGTTGAGAAGGGTCTACTAATCATGGTATGAATTATCTGTTTAGGTAGGTATACTACCAAAGCTGTTATGCCGACAACAGCTGAAATAGTGGAGGTGATTACCGACACTATCTATCTATAGGATAAGCAACTAGATTGATTTCCTAACATGAGAGTGACTTAGCGTAATAGTAAAACATTGAATTGGACCGCTTCGCCCCTTGGCGGATCTTCCTCCAAGAGAGTCAATAGGACTTGGTCTCGATGTCAACTAAAGAATTGACTGAGTCAGGTATTCCCTTATGAAGGGCTAATGCAGTCGATTTCTTCACATCTTCGGTCAATCGGACTTTTTTCTAGTCTTGCCTTCCTAAAAGGTATTCCCATATCGGGTGAATGACCAGATCGAGATAAGTTGGCCTTCTCTGAATCTATCCGAATCCTGAATCTATCAATAGAAGGACGACGATACTCAAAGACTTTCCACTTTCAACCCTAAGAGGGAACAACTCTCAAACGTGATAAAAGCCCTATTTTCGGCACCTTCATGCTCCTTCTTGAAAAAATAGGGTCCAACCCTATAATCTAATCGTTGGGGTTTTGCTTAGTCTTTCTCCTTAGGGACAGACCTCGACTCACTACATGATGGAGTAGACCAAGGCGAAGAACTGATATAGATAGTCATATTGGCCTCTCGCACTGCCAGACTTTTCTTTTGCTTTATTGATTCAAGGAATAGATCCTTGACGAAATTCCTTTAAAGAAGGACATCTCCTTCCCTGCCTGCTTCTTGGCCACAACCACAACTACGGCTAGTAGTATTCATAGGGTCCTTTGATCGCATTCTTTCCTGCTGAAGAGTCTGATCCATCTCCTATCCTTCTTGGGAAAGCTATGGTACTAATGGCTGGCCTAGCTGGCACTTTCTTTATGCTAATCAAACTAGAAGTTCTTTGAGTTGAATAGACGATGACTGGACACAACGAAACTCTTCCTCTCTCATAGGGTCACTGACTCAATTTCATTTCTTTAAGGGAGGGTTCTAGCTGAAGGGTGGTCCTTTTCATCTCTAACTCGAATGTTCGAGCTAATGTTTCCGGTAGTTGGAGTTGCGGGGAAGCTTCCCGGATGAAAAGAGATTGAATGAGAACTGGCAGAATATATGCATGGAGATTGACTTGGTGCGAAGGAAAATAGTAGATCTTCCATAGGTGCATGGAGATTGACTTGGTGCGAAGGAAAATAGTAGATCTTCCATAGGCGCTTTTCGGACTACACGCCAGTCTTTTTCACCAAGAGCTTGTTCCGAAATGGAGAAGTACTTTGGAATGATTTTATTGGGATGCTAGTGAGTTAATGAGCACTCTTTGCATGGTTCCATCAACCCTTTTCTTGCGTGTTCTGAATCGACTTCTCATCTATAAAGAAGAGATGCCCCATAGAAGACTCCAGGCAACCGAAGCTAACAAAAAGCTAAGGAGACCCATTTAGTTCTTTGTTCTTATGTCGACTAAAGCTAGCGGAGCCACAACTTGAATCTCCCTAGAAATCCCCACTCGTAGCCCGACGGCTGGGTTTGTTAAGCATATTCGATTGGAAGCACGGGAGAACGCTCTTCTGCTTATATTATTACCAGTATTCGATACTGGGTTATTCATAGCATTACTATACCTTCCTTATTCATTGCGGGTTGGTTATTCGTCAGCCCGGCTTTCACTTGGAAAAATAGGAGATTTAGTTCCACGCTTTGATTGGTAGCAGAAGGGAGGGTGCGTTGCCACCCTTCATTTTTCTTGGATATTAAACACTAAATGAAATGCAAATGCATATGAGAGAACTTCAAACTACTTTACTTATTTGCAACAGCAAGCTGAATAATAGAATAAATAAGAAAGGAAGGAAAGAAAGAATAGGGTTGTCGCTGATATGCTGTTTGGGTTAGAAGTCGCAATATCGGTTGTAGTATTTCCGCTCTTTCTATAAGCTATGAGAGATGTCGCATAATCGGTTGTTCATGATCTTATAATTCATGGACCAAAGTCGCAAATCGCTTATTCTCATTCAAGCATGAGTTCGTTCAAAGTCGGCAAGGGGAATCAGAGAAAGGGCTGTTTAGTCAACAATCATGACCATGGGAACATTTGTTCGCTTTCTAGGTACCCCCGGATCTACTAGTCATCGCCTTTGAGCTGGGAAAAGCATTTACCCTGAGTCGGCTATTCCTGATTCAGAAAGGAAAGGTATGTGGGTAGACATTGAGTTAGAGATTGAATGAAGGGGCATACTAGAGAAAAGCAAGGACAAGTAGCTAGTTGACTAACGCTTTCGAGCACGTACGCTGGCGCTCTTTGATAGAGCATTATCTACAACCCTGAAGCGAACTATGAAAAAGAAATCTAGCAGTCTCTTCCAGCAATGAATTGTAGCAGGGCTTGGTCTCGAAAGGTATAGATACCACCAGAAGCTTGGAAAGAAGAAGGAATGTCGACCTACTGCTCCGTGGGCTTTGAACCTTGCTTTTCTGTAAAATTCTCAGATGCTATAGCTGTGTAAAAACAGTACTTGATTTCTCACTAGAAAAAACAACAGTCTTTATTGTTGTGTGCATATTAGTCACTGATTATAGCTTTGAATAGGACAACTACTTTAGTAACTCTGGACTATTGCTTGAAACAAGCGTTGAAGCAATGGAAAGAAGTGAACGGTTAAGCTAATGCAGCAAGAAAAGGGATGCAGCAAGTGTCCAAAAATCGGATATGCCCGGTGAAAATTATAAACAAGGTTGAGGAAGGATTTCGTACTGCCACAATTCTCTTGATAGAAGGAAGCATGAATACCGAAGGCCTACCTAGTTGAAATAGGAACAACTATGGAAGTCCTCGGCCAAACGAATATTTCACGGAAAGCCGACAAGGGATTTTCTTAATAACTGGGTGCTTTGATTCTTTGGAACAACTCGATGAATTTAGTAGATCTTTTTAGGAGGCCTTCCATGACCATAGATCGAACCTATCCCATTTTGACAGTACGATGGTTAGCTGTTCATGGATTAGCTGTAGTGGAATGACAACACATATGAGAATCTGTACACGATACAGAATAACGACACGACACGCAATCTTATGACTACAGTATGGCCTTCATATTTGACAGCAATCATGACAGGCTGCGGTATTAGCGTTAGAGAAAGGAAAGGACTTGAGGTCTGTCCACCTACAACTAATAAAGCTCCGCCTTTGGGGACTACTACAACAGATAGGCATTTGAAGGACCAAACCACCTACTGAGGACTTTGACACCCAGCCCTTAAGAAGCAGAATCTACAACTTTGGGATATGTATTTACAGACTGCAAAAGATAGATACAATGCTGTTACCCACCATGCATGCAAATCTTAGTTCTATGGACTACTAGTACCAGGAACGTCATCTACTACTGCGAAACTCCCGGGGGACGCTTTTCTAACTGGTTTAGCCTCTAGAGTGGGGAGGAAGAACACCCTCTAGACCAGGATAACTTACTAATTCAATTGACAAAGCGTCCTATTTGCTAGATTTCTAGTCGTTAGCTCTTAGTGAAGACGAATTGCTATCATTTGCAGGCGGCCCTCATTATTGAATTTATCCGCCTTCGATGCAACCAAATTCACTATTGACTTATGAGTTTATGCATGCTTCATTCCTATATCGGCATGTATTATCCGTAGGCTGGTTGTGAGACATCTTCCTCTTAGTGCTAAAAATGGCTTCTTCCTTAGTTCTTTATAGCTCTTTCACCTCTTTTAGACTCTTTGCAATGTTTAGTGCAGGGAACTCTACACTATTGTACTCAGATGCTATTCCTTCAAGAAAGTATCGGAAAGCAAAAAGGGACTCCGTATCGCGTCCAATACAGCTATGCCACAAGTTGACCTAACCAACTGGTAAACAAAACCCAAGTTAACGGATCGACCTAGGAATAGGATGAATAGAACCATTGAATCGTCACCCAATGGAGCAGAGAGCCTTCCTTTAAGAAAGAAATAACTCCCTACAACAACCATGTTTCGAAACTCGATTCATTATCATACGATAAATTGCATGACAAGAACCTTCATTCCTACAGAGAGGTTGAAGCTAAGTTTCAAGACCTAGTACGGGCAAAGCGCAGTTCAAAACCGAAAGGATCAAAGAAAAGGGAATATCACGAAGGTAAGCACATTCTATTTTTCTTAATTGACAAAGCAAAGGGAGTTATCAACCCTTTTTTCCGAAACCCTATAACGACTAGTTCCCAATGCTCGGCTTCCTACCTCCTCTAACAAAATCAAAGGTAATATCCTCTGTTTTCCAAGAAGATAAGTTCTACGACAAAGGATGTCAACGGAACAGTTTCGGCAAAGGCAAAGCCCGGGAGAAATCCAATACTGTATGGCGATAATGTCATCCCCACCGAATCCTCATCTTCAAAGCATTTTCTTGCAGGGGCCTATCGCGAAAGAACTCAAGCCAATACTTTTTCATTTTCATGTAGTAGATCCTAGGAAACATACGTACGAGATATTTACAGCCCTTCTTCGGCAAGGGTATCCGGTAATACGAGGACGGTTCCTAATCTTTTGATCGGCAAAGGGTTCGATGCATTAGTTTTCGACTATGAACGTGTCAATCAGCTAGATCTACTTGCGGCAAACGACACCTTCCTTTCCCAGCCAATGGTATGTAAGGCAATGGTTGTTATTGAAGTTCAGATCAGGGAATACCCTAGGTTTCAGATTTTTCCACGGTTCCGTAACGGTAGATTTCGGCTCCTCGCTACATCCCTTCCGCTCCTACTAAGGACGCTGCTGAACCAATAGAATTTGCCGAGCGAGCACTACCATAACTTATGGTATCTGACTAGTGTGAAGCATTAGCCATCCAGGGAATGAAACTATGCGACTACCTGCGCTGTCACACGGCTCCACTGCCATTAAGGCAATGAAATTGACGAGGAAGAGTCAGGAGTTTGGCTGCGCCAAAGCAGAGGAACAGAGGGAAGCAGCCGCCGCTGCACGGGTCCTTCACATTATCAAAACCAGGCAATGTAGTCAATGAACAAAAGTTTCATTTACCACTGGGGTTCTTCATATGCACAGTCAGCTCAGGTAACGTCCAGAGGTGTTAATACAAAGCAAGAATTGGATTCTAAGTATTGTCATTTCGTGTTCAGAAGTCTGAAGCACATTATTTGCGGGAAGCAGCGAGGAAGAAAAGCGTACCGTATTGACGGTAGTGCAGAATGATCTCCGTCACGATATCGTACGTATCTCCAAGGCCATTTAGAATGTGCTTTGACTTCCCCAGGTTGTACAATAGCACTATTTTCTGGACCCAAGTTCGAAAGGATTAGGGCACTGGATTGAAGAATAGCTCAGTCCGATAGAAACTTAGGTTGGGCTGGCAGAGGGATGAGTGGAGCTTCTGTATGACATGTACTAGTGTTTCATTAGTCCCTTGATCGGGTACCCGAAGCTCGCTTTGAGGAAGCAGTGCCATTTGGTTCTTCCTTCTTTCACGTCCATCCACGAATGATTTGAGAATTCTTTTCATCACTGTCTAGGTAGAGGAAGTCATAAATCAAGTATCAAGTATTGTTATAAATATCGTATATAGTAGTTGCCAAACTCACAAGCATCACACACTTCGATCTACTTTATTGAATAACTTAGCTAGATAGAACCGACTCAAGCTTTTAAATGAAAGAAGCAATAATGGCATAATTTCTGTCTCAAGACCTCTTGCAGCTACAGCCAATGCAGCACCTCCCTGATCAACATACCACACAGCCCATTACGCCTTGCTCCAGTCGCAGTATAAGAAGAGACTAGAACCTACCGGGGAGCCCTCGGCAGAGTCCCTATCGTTGTTGCAACAATTACACACAGAGTTCCGGAATTTCACATTTGTGAGAAGAAATGGTATGTGTGTTTGAAAGGAGTGGTGCAAGAACGTATTCTGTGCCTCAGTCAACACAACTTGTTTCGCCTTTTCCGAACAGCATTCTTATCAGGACCCTCCTTTATATAAACCACTCGTAGATATATACCTTCCTGTGGCCTCAGATGAATACATCGATAGATAAGAAGGGAAATGCATCATCTAGAAAGGCTTACTGAGGTTTAGGGACGTTTGTGTGATGGTGAGTAAGCGTACGATCCATCACACAAACGTCACCCTTGAAATGATTGTCGAAAATGCAGTGGATTATCTCAAGTATTTGAAACATGACGTCGAGCTTTTAGGTCATATCATGGTCAGGGCGCAACAGATCTTTTTTGAGTACTACAAAGTTGACATAGTTGATGAAACTACCATTGCGGCTATGGCCTTTACCATATGGCGAATGAGGTATCATGACGATAAGATATGGAAGTTGTACATTCCAACTAAGGAAGAAGACGCATTCATTAGGCGGGCATACTATGGTGGGCATGTAGATGTGTACAAGCCTTACGGGGAGAATTTGTATTATTACGATGCCAATTCGTTATATCCGTATATAATGAAAACATGTAAAATGCCCGGCGGGAAGGGGGTATGGCATGACAATTTCTGTAACAAGAAATTGGACGATTTGTTTGGCTTTATACAAGCGTGGGTGTATATACCTAAGCATGTAAAGCGTCCTTTTCTCCTATTTAGAGACCTTGATGGGAAGGCTCTGAAATTCGGAGTTGGGTACGTGTATGGGTGTTACTTTAGTGAAGAATTAAAGCATGCTGTCAAATTAGGGTATGATGTTATGCCGTGCTGTGGGTACTTGTTTGAGCCTATTGATAGTCCATTTGCGGAATTCATAGATGATATGTATTCAAGGAGATTAGATGCTAGAGATAAACAATTAGGAGCCAAAAGCTATATACACAAGTTGAGCACGAACAGTGTGTACGGTCGTTTGGGTATAAAGACCGAAAGCACTAAGGCTGTCCTTTGCTCTAAGGTTACAAGTCAAGTGTTTATGCATAAGAAAAAGGGTAAAGTGATCGATGTACTCGAACTGGGAGAGTATAATTTAATCACTTATAAAGAGGACGTATACGATGAGAGCGATGGATGGAAACCGCTGGTGAACACGTGTCCTCAGATATCAGCATGCATTACGAGTTATGCCCGTATATATATGGACCAATTTGTGTCACGGGATGATTGCCTCTATACGGACACAGACTCTGTAGTTTTAGATAATCCTCTTCCCGAATCTATGATATCAGATAGAGAGCTTGGTAAGTTTAAGCTAGAACACGGCCTTATTAGGCGTGCGATTTTTACTGCTCCTAAAAGCTACTTCTTGGAGGTCGAAGGGGGTAAAGATGTCAAAAAGTATAAGGGTGCACCGTCTGGTGTGGTTGAAAAAAGTCACTTCGTGAACTTGTTAAATAATGTTCACTCTGAATGGGTGATCAATTATGAAAAGAACTTTTCAGTGGATTGGAAAAATCTAGTCATACGGAAACGTATGAGCCAAATAACAATGAGATTGGGAGGGGCTAAAAGGGTACTCGTCTTTAAAAAGGGTGTGTGGGTCGACACAAAGCCATACGTATTTACGAGTGAAGACTTGTTCAAAATGTTGAAAGATCAGCCTACTGGTAGTCTAATATTACAGCTGTGGGAAGATAATAAAAGGCTGAAGGATGCGGCTGAACTAAGCAGGGTAATCCGAGAAGGATTGAATAAGGGTAAGACTTGCGAGGATGATCGTGTTGATGAGAGTGATTCTATAGAAGTGAAAGATCTAGGGAAAAAGAAGGGAACTAATAAGAAAGGAACTAATAAGAAAGGAAGTGATAAGAAGAATGGAAGTGATAAGAAGAAAGGAGGTAATAATGATTTGGAAGTGACAGATCCGGGGGAAAAGAAAGGAGCTAATAAGAAAGGGAGTGATAAGAAGAAAGGAGGTGGGTAGGTGTCTAAAACAACCCTCTGCAAGGAAGCACGCCCGTATCAATCCTTTAATCGGAGACTAGACTAGCGTTAGGAAGGACAAAGGAGACAGACATAATTTACATCAGAAAAAGGACTTTTTGAAGTTTGAGTGAGGATAATTGTCTTAAATTTCAGAGAATCGTCTGAAAAATGCAGAATTTTCTTCGCCTTTGTAAGAGAAAATGTCCAGTAAAGCCTATCTCGCTTTTAGCCTTCATGGTGAATGGCCCACCCTTTCTTTGAACCTTGTCAATGATCGAACGAACTTACAGATATGAACTAAGTGCCATTTGATGAGTAAGATCGAACAAGGGAGAGGGATATGGAAAGGATGAAGTAATGAAAGAGGAAGTCATTGCTAGTAGTAACGACTTGTCACGATCCATTGGTTCATATAGAATCCATGTCCTAGGTCTATCAAAAAACATTCTTTTCGCTAAGCGTATATAATAAAATAGAGTGAAAGGGTCCACCCCGAAACCAAGGGGGTACTAACTAACAGCTGAGTCCTCTCCGAACCGTAGGAGATAGTTTCCCATCATACGGCTCACCAACTTCACTTGCCTCTAAGGGGGGCTCGCTCCGGGCAGGTTCGGATCACTTACTATACACGGCCCTACGAAGGGGTTAGGAGCGTTTTCAAGATGATTCTTTCTTTGTCGAGACGAAAAAGGAACCCATCTTTTCGATTGAAAAATGTGAGTTTGTTTTGCCCACTTTATCCATCCCCCTCTATCAAAATGCTGCCTAGATCGTCTTCCCATGGTCATGATTGTTGACTAAACAGCCCTTTCTCTGATTCCCCTTGCCGACTTTGAACGAACTCAAGCTTGAATGAGAACAAGCGATTTGCGATTTGGTCCATGAATTATAAGATCATGAACAACCGATTATGCGACATCTCTCTTAGCTTATAGAAAGAGCGGAAATACTACAACCGATATTGCGACATCTAATCCAAATATCGTATCAGCGACAACCCTATTCTTTCTTTCCTTCCTTGCTTATTTATTCTATTATTCAGCTTGCTGTTGCAAATAAGTAAAGTAGTTTGAAGTTCTCTCATATGCATTTGCATTTAATTTAGTGTTTAATATCCAAGAAAAATGAAGGCTGGCAACGCGCCCTCCCTTCTGCTACCAATCAAAGCGTGGAACTAAATCTCCTATTTTTCCAAGTGAAAGCCGGGCTGACGAATAACCAACCCGCAATGAATAAGGAAGGTATAGTAATGCTATGAATAACCCAATATCGAATACTGGTAATAATATAAGCAGAAGAGCATTCTCCCGTGCTTCCAGACATGCTGAGCTCTACCAATTTTTGTACATTCAAAAAGGGGAATTGATTCCTTCTCTATATAGGGCGGGAAAACTAGACTATATAAGAGTTGATACATAAACGCACATATAGTAAGTATTTTGATCTTCCTGCGAGATTGTTCTTTTCGCTGGAGAAAGAGAACACTTCTTTTCATAGGATTTCTGTAAGAATCAATAGGGGCCGTTTATTGGTTACCAGCTATCGGAACACAGTATACGCCTTTGTCTCGCTTTCCTTCGAAAGTTCTTTATTATCCCTTAGCTACTAACCCCTTTCACTCTGCTTTTGGTAACGAACTTACGAACAGTCTTTGCTTGAGCAACTTCTTTTGTGGACAGCCTTTCTTAAAGTGGTCTCTCTCTTCTTTTCACAGGCAGAGGTACCAACCTATCTTTCTAAGGAAGACGGAGGGTAGGGCTAGTCACCCGCCGCTCTCTTACTCGTTACTCGCTTTTTGGTTGTCCATCTTTTGTACTCTTAGGTAGGTCGTCTTGAACTTGGGTTGGGGAGAACAATCTTTAGGAGGACTTACTTTCCGAACGAACAGTGTGAGTGCAGTGGCTAACAAAAACACTATTTACTATCTTCTGCTGGTACCGGCCTACTCTTCATTGATACAGGCTTCTGCACTTTTTCATGAAGACAAGCAAGAGCTATCATCTGTCTTGGAGTTCTACCATGAAGAAAGAGGATCTAATAGCTAAGAAATATTTGCAGCAGCTAATGAGCTGACAGAGCAAATAGGAAGGTACACAGAGATTAAAGACATTCATGTTATTACAAAAGTATGTTTCCAATACTGGGAGAATGATTATGCTGGTATGAAGAACCTCATGTCTTTGGTTGCCAGTATTAGCAGGATAGCCGCGCGTATTCAGTAGCCAGTTATATTGTCCAATAAATACTGGGTTACAAGCCAAGACTATTTTGTCAAGGATCCTGTCAGAGTAACATTGTGGTATAAGCCAATTACCCTGGAGTATTTGCCTTTCTTTACCTATTTTATTATAGATTTATTGCTTTCACATGCCATGAGATTTCTTCCTTTCTTATCGATTATGGCTAGAAAGAGAGGTTGGTGTGGTCCATACATCACTATCATAGATCCACTATGTACTGGTAATATTAGCCTATTCGTAAATCCTCAGTACTGTACGTACTCGAGAGAAGTTGCTCCCTTCCATGACAAAGACTAGTTAAGTTTCACTATCTCCTTTCTCAACTCACTATATCCCAGCTGCACAAGAGTAGTCAATAAAATCATAAAAGTAAGAAGGAAGCAAAGCAAAGGATCGGATGTGGCGGGATACGAAGTGCACAGCTAAGCCAATACGAATGTATACATACGAACCCACGCCAATACTAGTAGTAGGGGTATTGAACTCAATTAAAGGTTAGGGCTCGGTTTCCGGTTGACTTTTTGAATCCTATCCTCTGTTTCTGGTTAAACCAATTAAATAGGAGTATCCACCCAACTTTCATATGCTGTAGTTCCTATACGCTAACGGGTTCATCTTTATAGGCAATGATTTCATTTGTATTCCAATTCGTACGTATACCCCATCACTTTGTTTACCATTCCTATCGTCTCGAATAAGGTTTCCTAGCCTAGCCCATCTCGGTGTCAGCTACCTAAAGAGAAAATTGGTCTAAGGGAAGCATCTACTCGTTCATCGCTTGCCTCACATCGAAAGAGGCATGGCTTCTCTCTTCACTCATTCCCCTGTTTGCCAGCTTCAATAGCATGGAAGAAGGTGTTCAAAGAACATAGTTTCACATCTACATTTTCTCCATTTGATCTTGATCAATAATTCACTTATAGAAATATAATAGAATAGAAATATCAAGAGAAACACTCTTCTTTCCGAAGATCCATTTCTAGTGGGACCTCGTTCATAGGGAGCGCACATCCAATGTGCTCTCTACTGTTCACTCTTCACTCTTCACTCTTGTGCTCGATATCCTCTTCAACAAGGATTTGCGGCTCCAATCCCTTTATTTTTCCAAAGGTAAAAGATGGAACAGACCGAATGCAAGCCATATAATTGCTTGATGCTCAAGAGTGCTTAGTTGGAAAAGAGTTTTCTATGTCGTTTAAACTAATGCTCGATTTAGAATTCTATAACAAAAAAAGAAACAATTAATTAATCTATCTCACCTATATTATGAAGCAGCTGCTAGGCCTGATAGCGAAGTGAGCGTTGTGACTTTTAGTAGGGTTGTATTGTCCGTCTTCAACATTCATCCATAAGACTTATTTATTCGATTCATTGTATCTCGAACAGAGGTAAGTCCAGCTTCCTCCTCTTTTCTTTCTTTTTGTTAGTAGCTTTCTCTTTTTAGAAGTCGAACTCTAGACTTGGCAAAAGTCCTATCCTTTCTTGTAGCAGAGCTACGTCCTAATTGATTGTATCATGCTCTTTCAGGTCGAGGCACCTCTAATGTAATCTTTGTCCAGAGGAAGGAGCACTTTCACAGAAAAACAAAAAGCTGTATGCCAAAAAGAGCCAATGTGAATTTAGGTTCAAAAGGATCAATAGCACATGACGAAGTTCAAGTGTCTTCTCTTCAAGAGAATAGAGCATAATTGTAGGATTATATGGATATCAGTGCTTTTATTCAATTCCCGAGGCACTCTTCAACGATTGAGGAGATTCCCGAGGCAGTCTTAGTGCTATCGTCAGGGTCACCAGCCTACTGTACCCCTTATTCTGGCTTAGCCTTGCTTAAATAGAAGAGGCTTGGTTAGCATCCTTTCTATCAGGTGCTATTCTTTGCTACCAACAATTCTTTAAGTACGCGGTGAAGTAAATAATAGTGCACTTGCTGACAGTAGAACCCCCGAGAAATATCACAGTATAGGCCGATATCTTTGTGCAATGTCATTTACAAGCTATGCTCCAAAGTCTTGGCAAATAGGCTGAGAGAAGTACTGGATGAGATCATTTCCGAGGACTTATTAAATAGGGGTGCTTTTTCTACGAATATAATCAATTCCATAATGCTATCCGCTTTGACGAAGCAAATCAGATGACGGGCGATCTACGCCTCAAAAAGGAGAAGAAGTGGTTCTCGATACTGAGCAAAAAGTCACTTTCGATGCAGAAAGTAGGAAACCAAGGAAGCAAGCATTGGCAAAGAGTGAATCTTTATCCGATCCTATAATGGCTCAATCCGATCCAACAACGGTACTTCCAAAGTCTCCTCGGCTAAGAAAAATCATAGTTGTATTGGAAAGGCATGAAAGGGATTTTCTAATGCTATCCGAAGACGAATCGGAATACGGAACCGGAAGCCGTAGCCCAGAACCTTTAGCTTGAGCGAAAGGTGTGTAGGCTCAAGAAATCTTTGTATGGCTTGAAACAGTCGCCACGGGCGTGGACAGGTTCAGGAGAGTTGTTTGTGGTATGGGCTACTCTCAGTGTAATGGAGATCATACAGTACCGGCATAGACGAATCCATATCACCATTTTGGCGGTGTATGTGGATGATATTGTGATTACTGGAGACGATGTTGAAGAAATCCAATGTTTGAAGGCAAGACTGGGAGAAGCATTTGAGGTAAAGGATCGTGGACCTCTTCGATACTTCCTTCGGATTGAGATTGTTCGGTCGAAGAAGGGGGTAACATTAAGTATAGTGAACAGGTGCTGATTGTTTTACTAAACGAGTAGGTCCTTGTGAGGGTTTAGCAATTTGGAACAAGATAGGCATGTTAGATATCTTTAGCCGGGGGAGTGTTGAGTATTGGGCTGGGCTGTATAGTGTGTGTTAGGCCCCATGGCCCATGTACCTTGTATGTATAGCAGCACATAGGAGCAATGGAAGAGATTGATGATCACTCATCAAATAATACCCATGAAACGAATCCAGACTTAGTGAGTGGTGAAGACCACTGACCCTAATAGGAATACGGAAGACCTAATTATTGAAGAGAATAGTACAATTAACAACTAAACCTAAAGGGATCCACTTGTCACAGAAGCAGTCTATAACTAATAGGAAGCGCCTATCTCTTACTTGATATCTGATTGATCTTGTAGAGCCGAATTGTTTGAACTTGATCGACCTTAAATGCTAGTTCAATTCCAGGACGACATCATATAATATACGCGAGGCTCAACCAATGATTTTGATTAGACACTTCTCCTTGTTGAATGAGAATGAAGGAAGAGTGCCGAACGACTAAAGCTAACAGCCAGCCCGGATACCTAAACTGAAGAGGATGTCCCACCATAGCAAGATATGATACAAACCAATTAACTGGTAAGCCAACCTTCCCCATTACTTTTCTTTCAACTAACTAGAAAAAGAAGGGGGCTCTTACGCGACTAGGCCAAAGAAACCTCCACTACTGGCTGAACTGAAACACATCATCCCATCCATTCCATCAAGTAAGTACGGGTCCCCAGTGACATATTAAAGAATGCCAACTTTCTCCCAACCGGTCCGTGAGAAGAAATGCCTAGATACTCGGTATGAGGAGAGCTCGGTAAGCAGGCAAAGAGCAGGGTTTGGTAGGCTGAGCCTCTTCTGGGGCAGGAAATTGGTCTATACCCACAGTTGCTTTTGTTTTTTTGTATGGCACTCTTAGGGTGATTTGCAAAGTTGTTGTTTCTGACTGTAGCCTGTCAGAAAAGAAGTGTGTCTGCATCGATCGCATCAAGATTAATCTATGTTATTTTTCATACGCATTTCATTTCACTGGGCTACGGTTGGCCTTAGCTTTAGTAGCAGGGTTGGCTCTTTCTTTTCAATGAGGGAATGGCTGGCGCTATCACCCATGGTACCTTCATCCTCAGCAATAAGTGAGTAGTTTGCATTTCCGGTTTCCGAACAAATGGATACAAATTGACCTTGTGGATCCGATGATACCACGCCTGGGAGACTTTCAGAAGAATAAGAAGAAGAAGGCGGATTCAATTCTTCAAGTCAAAGTCAAGGGCTACTGGCAGTTTCCTATCAATAATGATCCTTTGGATTTATAATCATTGAAAGAGGTCTCTATATTGCAACAATTGAGAGTTGCCTCTTGCTATCACTACCTCGTACCAATCAAGGAGCTCTAAAGCATGCTGAGCTGGCCGGGCGGGATCACTAGCTTCCAGTAATATGTGCTTGCCACTTTACTCGAGCCTTGAGAGAATCCACCAAAGCCTATATCTACAAAAACGAAAGAGAAAGAAATAAGCAAATCTGAATAAGTTTATAGGAGGGAGTGCGGTGTTCTGTTCAAGATTTCTCTCAAGCCTAAACCTTCAAAGCTAACTAGTAGGCTTTGGATCCATGGCTCTGACCTGGTGGAAGGTACTCTCTAGTAGCAAAAGTGAGTTCTACGAAAAACAGTGATTCTGCTTTCC
>NC_041392.1:166458503-166474459 GCF_002162155.2 Triticum dicoccoides
TGGGGGGGGGGTGTGCCACGACGAAACAAGGGAATGAAAGGTCGCTTTGCGTTGGATGCTCTTTACCCTCCCCACTATGAGGGCTCTGTTGTCTTGGGGAGCGTTGAAGCTTGCTTCTTTTCCATACTTTTCTTGGTCATCAATACGACGACCTATTCTTAATAGAACCGATCTTATTTTCACTACAAGAGGAATTTCGTGCTTCTGTCGGATCCTCCCTATCTCCTGATCGAGCTTGTGTAGGTAGATGTTGCCTGGTAGGGCCGATAGTAGTACACTGTTTGGGATGGAGTCAGGGCCCTTCTCACCCCCTACGAGTCGTCCGGCGGAAAACTTTTTCTGAGTGGGGTAAAAGAACTTGGAATCGTCGATCTCTTCCTTCAAGATTGAGATGAATCGATGTCGGTCGATGGTGTGAAAACACTTCCTGATGTCGAATTCCAAAAACCAGCGAGAGGTTCCCCACTCTTCTTTGATCCGTCTGAGGGCCGAGTGGCAGCCTCGACCCGAGCGGAAGTGCGATGTGTCTGGAAACTCGGGATCATAAATGGATTCGGGTACCATTCTGATCGCCTCTTTCATGATCTTTTCTATGGGTAGAACTACTATGAGCGGTCTAAACTTCGACCCTTCTTTCTTTCTTCATTTAAAAAAAGGGGAGCAAAGCCTATTTTTTGCTCCCTCAATTGATAGATCAGGGCCCCTCCTGCCGGCCCGAACGAAAGGCTCTTTAAGGAAGTAGTCCCATCACTCTCGGGCCCGGCACCAACCAAGAGGAGGCGGGGCTCTCTCCAATCATTCCGAAGAGCCGAGATCTCGTAAAGGAAAAATTAGCTAGCTCAGCAAGTTTGGACCCGGGTGAATCAGTTCAGTGAAGGAAGGGAGCCTAAACTTAAGGATTTTCCAAGCCTTAACAATAGGTGCCTCATGGCTCGCTCAGTTCGCTCGCGGAGTTCTTAGATCAGTAGATCTGGATAGAGTCTCGCTCATAAAGGAAGAGTAGCGCGCTAGCGCGGCTCGCTTCGCTTTTCGACGCAGAGCTCGCTGCTGTCTTTTTAGATTCAAAACTACAGGGCGTGCATTAGCACTACGGCTTTTCAGCCTCCCTTTGCTGGTTCCGAACTATCACTGATCCCAGAGATCAACCTTCAAACCTTTTTCTTTGAATCTCAGGAAGGCTTTCTCGAGGAGAAAGCTGGTTGGGGAACTGCTAAACGACCTAAAAGAAAAAGAGGAGACTGACTCTGACCTTTCAAAGCCCTATCTCATCTGGTTGATAGTAGAAGGTACGTACGATGGTACCATGGACATAAACAAGGTCGAGCATATCTTTAATGGTTTCAAACTAAAGCGTACCTAAAGCCTGCCCTGGATATGAAAAAGGGATTTGAGCCAGAAGAAGATGAGGATCTATCACCAGATGAGGAAATGGAAACAACTAAGTATTATTTAGGTTTAGGTTCAGGAAATGGAAATGGTAACATCGACCCAAAAATGGTAAGATTTTCTTTTCAAAGAAAAAGGAACGCAAAAGTTTTGCGAAATCCTTATCTTTTGGCTTTTTAAAGAAGATAGGCCATTACAAAAACAAGGTATAACAGTCGACTTTCCTATCAGGATTTTACAACCTGAATACCAAGGGACAACTATTAGAAGAGAGCATAATAAGTAAATGCCGACGCCATCTTTGACTTTTTGGATGGTCGGCGGCACCATAAACTCGATAACCAGCACCGCGGAGTCAAGAAATTCAACTAAATAGAATCCTAAAACAATCTTATTCGAGCACACACAGGACCCACAGCAATGAAATTCACACAAGCGGCAATCATCCGAGCAGAGAATGGAGAAGGGAAATATACTTGAAATTGTTTTTTTCTGAATGAGAAATCCTTTGGCAAACTCCTTGCAAATCTGTTTTTGCCGGGCACAATAGACATATCTGCTCAGTCACAACATAAGGAACCCCCAATGTTCCTCAAAGCCTACCCGGCCTGACAGCTTTAGTTGAATGATCTGATCCCGAAGCAAGCTTTCTACTTAAATTGCTATGACTGGCCAACTAATGATAGGACTACCTATCTTGATGCTTTGAATCTGTATTCAGAGCTTTTTTCCAACTACCAGGACTACTAATTTCAAGTACAAAGCTCTCCTATGAATATGCTACTGATATGCTGCCTTGATCTTTCTTTGTCTCGAACCCCATACCCCTATAATGATGGTAGAGTCAGGGGTGGCCCCAAAGCGGAATTGACCGGTGGTAGTTGGTCGAAGCTCCAGTGGGTAGCCACTCCCTTCTCAGGGAACCGTACGTGAGACTTCCGCATCATACGGCTCCGTCCCGACCTTCCATCATCGGCCCTTGTCACTAGACCACTATGCTTGTCTTTTCCGCCTTGACTCTCGAATATTTTGCTTCTCGGGTGGTGGCGAACAATGCTGCTTGCGTAGCGGGAGATGCCCGCCCGTCGTTTAGGCCTGCTTCCTGCCTGAAAGAAGGCTAGCCGGACTAGTGGTAGGGGACCCGACCGTCAAAAACCCTACCCTATTATCGAACCCTCTGCCGAGCTCTACCCTGCCCGCATTTATTTGGAAGGGGGCCAAAGAAATGTCTCCACCTGCTGCCAACAGTCTTTTTTCGGAATTCTACTGAACGGGTCGATCCTCCCCTCCGTTTGTTTTAGCAACTTATCCAAAGGTCTCTTTGCCAAGAACTCTCCGGCAACGACAGAGGAACTAACCTGCCTGCAGTGGCAGGGCGGCTTTTTTTAAAATAAGACCTGGACGATTATCCCTACCCTCGGTAGCTTACGAGTTTACGTCCATCCCTGGTCGGGTACAGTTTCCTTTATTTTTATCCCTTGTAGCCGTTACCCGAATTCGCGCAAGTGTGTCCACCCCCCCCTGACTTGACGAGGAATTCATTCTCGCGAACAAACACACCCCCTACACACACCTAGGAGCACCCCTTCCTGCATATCCATACAAGACCTGAGTAGGCGGGTCGAGGTCCTACGAGGTACCCACTACTCGGAGTACCCTCCCACCAAAAAAAGATGTGTGGTTCAGTGGTTCGACCAAAAATGCTATGCTTACGCACAAGACTACCCCTCTTCCCGAAAGCTTCGCGGGGACATTTACTACTTTACGACGACAGGGGACCGCCCGTAGGGGGTTTACTGCACAAGGCCCCTACAAAGGAAAAGCTTGATCCCAGCGAATAGAAGATGCTCAGCTCTGCACAACATAGGGATTGGCACACTTTCGGAAAGAACATAGAATAGTAGAGGATCCAGCATGCAGGACACGGTGATCATTAGAAATTCACGAATTAGAAATGTTGTAATATACTCTTTCCCAAAACTTCTCATACCAGACCAACCCACTGAAATGCAAATAGGGATCAGAAATGTGGTCAATATCACAAAGAATAATGAAAGACCGTCTATACCCATATACAAATGGATGTTCTCATAAGGAAGCCATCGAAGGCTTTCCACAAATTGAGATTTGGCCGTAGAAGGATCGAATTGTATCCGAGGAACAGGGGGATACAAAAAAGTAATAAGAGAAACACACAGACCAATCAATCGTATCGGTCTTATTGAAGAATTTGGAATGAAAAGAGGAGTAATGCTTCCTAGCACGGGACAGAGAATAGGACCACTTAGATCGAAATAGCATTCATAGAAATGTTCTAACATAGAGTAGAATTGAACATTGAAAAGATTAGTTGACAACAGTCAATCAAAATATGGGGCGCCAAATTACTAAACAATAGGGGTCTTTCTGCGCAAGTCAGCTGAACACCGTAATTGATGAGTGAGTAGGTGGGTTAGGTGCACCCCTCGCCCAGTCCGTTGCCTCTGCCCATTCACATATGCTGTTTGGCCAAAAACATGATATGCAAACATACTGCTAAAGCTTGTTTGTAAGCTTTTGAAATTAATAGAAACAAGTTACCATTTGATTTCGACCACAAGAAACTCTTATTTGGCATTCTGACCTGTTGATACTTGCAAGAAGAGCGTCAGTCTTCGAAACCGCTGCGCGAAACTCATTATCCGGAATGGCCCCACGGTGTTGATGTCTAGTGCTACATCATACCTGCAAGTTGCAATACTTTTATTGCTATGGAATGTGAACTTACACATTTAGTAATGGAAGCAATCCTTGGTGCAAGACTAGTATAGCTTCACGAACCTCTCATCAAAAGTGGTATTTGCTGCAGAGTTTACGATAACATCCACTTCTTCCGCGATCTCTTTGTCTAACTCAGGAGCAATGCCAATGTAGGCTTCCCTGAAATTACCAACGACTGGAACCTGCTTGCTTAATACAAAGCTGTAGTAGTTTTTCCCATGGATTTCCTGTAAACATCTAAACAACTTGGTATCTTCTACCTGTATTGCAGACGGAAAATATGGTCATTTGCATGAAGAACAGAAAGTAGTCCAAAGTAATCATCATACCTCGTTCTTCAATCTTTTCATGGCTGCTTCATTATCCTTGGCCTTGATCAACACGTATATTTTACCAACATCAGGATTTGTCCTTAAAATAGGATCAATAATAACTGATGATCAGAATCATACAAAGTAGAATGGAAGAACAAAGGAAGGAAGTCAGGTAGCTTAGAGCAAGACAAAGGCAGAATGGAAGAACAACCTAAAAGTGGGGGGCCAGACAGAAACTGTCTCACTCAAACTGGCATTTGAAAATGCTACCCGCCCTTCCCCTATTTCTGCATTTCATTCTTATATTCCTTCTGCTTGCTTTTCTAGTTAAGCTGGTCATAAACTATATCCGTAACTTACTCACTCAGATATTTACTAGAGTTGGCAGTGAATGAAGGAGGCTCCGAATCCTATTCAGATTGCACGGAGGGCTTGGAAAGAGGCCTCTTGTGTAAGATAAGATTCCATTCCTTCCTATCGAAAGGCTCTGGTAGTAGAGCTCAATTCGGAATGTTGATATAAAAAGGGCAGATACAGAGAGTTAAGGAACATATGTTGTTGATCAAGTCTTTGGAACGAAGTTAGTCCCATCCCTTCCATCCGGCCACTAGTCTAGTTCGGTCTCTTCAAGGAGAGAAATCCTTTCTCTTCTCTTGCTCTTGCGGCGGACACAGTGATTCTTCGTTCTCTAGTTGATGGCTTTCAAAAGTAAATTCCAGAAAGAGCCATTTGATCCCCATCAAAGTCTGCATTGAAACCCTTACACACTAATATACTTGATACTCGATCTATTTCACCGTACTTCTACTTCCTGACATTAAGAAAGTTTAAAACAAGGTCCTTCAAGAAGAAAGGAAGCACATGCTTGAGACCATTACGATTCCTGTTAGTGATGGTGCACTTGCTGCTAATGTTAGCTGTATTCAGTCTCTGAGTGGTCTACCTGTTGCTGCATCATAACCGGCTGACTCCTCTATTGGTTGCTGCTGGTTTATACCTGCATTCCAATCCGGTTTGATTTAGAGAGAAATCTCAATCCAGCCTCAATATTTTGGATTGATCAGACCGCCTATTATAGAAGAGATTGCTTGCTAAAAATAGTACTGCATTTGTGCTTAAGAAAAGGCTTTCTTGTCCGGGGTCTATATCCACTTTTAATACACCACGCACCCCACTACCAAAAACTTCTCTTTCAATTCTAAACAAAGAGAAAGCTCAGGCGGCTGCTCAACGAGGAGGTTCATGCTTGTTAACTTACACTTACTTTTAGCACTTCTCTACCAGTTCTCTCTCATCGTGGGCCAAGCAGTTCTCTCTCATAGATAAGAATATCCTGCTCTTAGCACCGGGTTTCACTTCGTGTAGCAGCTTCTTCTTCTTTTGTCTACTCAAACACTTCATCCATGAGAACCAAGTTTTGATCAATGATATATTCAAAAAGTAAGAGCTACTCTATTAATCTACATACCTTGTCTCCGGCCACCATGTTTTCTCCAAAGGGTGAAGGCGGATTCTCTGAACTTAAAATAAGGGCGAAGGATACATACAATATGCCGGGTCTAAAGTGAAGTAGTACAGACACAGGAAATCGGAGAAAAACTTAGAGAGTCTCCATAATCTAGACTTCTTGGTTTCTTAATCGGTGTCTATCTTACTAAGATACTTGTGCAGCTTAAGGTGCTGGTGCTCCACCCCGCTCTAAGAAGTATGACTGTGATTTGCCAATACCCAAATGGGTAGTGTATTGCTCGCTCCCCTCCTTCTTAATTTAGACTTGTTTGCGCACACAACCTTCCTATAACTTTCTGACATGGATCCAACCAAAGAAGGAAGATGTATGGCCTCCCTTGAACAAAAGAAGGAAGTATGGGAGTTTACCGATAGGTAATGACCACAGCCGAAGTAAAGTGCTCAGCTCAAAGAAAGAAGGTGGTGGGGGCTTCGAAGAGTGAATAAGTTCGTTCGCAGTGATGTGTAATCTCTTCAAATCGAGAGAAGAGGTGTAAAAAAGAAATGCTTTTAGGCAGGCTTACTTGCTTAGTATGTATTTTTTTATACAATCAAAGACCAAGGTCGTACGGATAGCAATTCTGGACCATAGGCATAGCAGCACATAGGTATTCTCTCTTCTTTCTCAATTCAGGGAGGACACTATCTTAATTCTTGTGAAAAGGCAAAAGCAAGTGAAAGGGCAGCAGTATTATATGAGTTCTAAAAAGAAGGGCGAAAAAAGTCATGTATGATAGTGGTCAAAAGCCTTCCATAGAAGGGAATAGCAACCTGACTAGAAATTCATAGCTGACTAGCGTACGAATGAGTTGGTCAGGCTATGAATGAAGGCTACTACTCTTCAGGAAGAAGGTACTAATACCTCGCTCAGAGGTTCAGTCAAGCTCCTCCCTCTTTGCCTAGCGGTTAAGTAGATAGTAGGTCCCCCTTGGCCCCGCAACCAAGAGTCACTCGTCGAAAGCTGACCAGGAAGACAATAACTGCTATTTCAAGAAAGCATGGTTGGATTTCTTCTATTGACGAAGGGAAGAGGACGGTCTTACTTTTCAGAGATACCTGACTTATTAGTGGACTGGTCATGTCATAGCGGAAGGTCAGAGGTGGGAAACAAGGAAACAGAGGAAATGCTTACTGGGACATAGCCTTCGGTACGAGTTGAAGGGAAGAGGTTTGATTGCTAATAAAATGAGTGGAAGAGCTGCTCGGTCAAAGGCATTCTCTCAAGTAGCAAAGGCAAGACGGAAAGCAAGCATTAAGTGAAGAAGCAAGTTCAATTACTCAAACATTGGAACTTATTGTAAAACACATTCCGTCGCCCAAGTCAGATCATTGCCTACTGGCCACGAGGCTTATGAGGCCAGCGGAGGAGGTGGAGGGAAACGTATGAGATGAGGGATTTGGACTTGCTACACTTACCAGATGTGAGGTAGTGAAATGCTTTCCTTCCATAGCGAACTTTCCCATAGCCATAGTTCCAGACTCTCCAAAGCCTATGACCAAGAGTAAGGGCACTCAGCAGGCTGCACCGATTAGAGAGAGTACGTCGTCTATTCATTCCACTCATTCCTTAACGTCCAAAGCTAAGAATTCAAAAAGTTAATAGGTGGGTAGGTGTTCTTAGGTTCGTAACATGCCTTTCTCGGAAGCCTTGTTGAATTAATGGCAAGGGAGATATTAGCTTAATGGCTTGGCTATGCTTGAGTCAACGGAAATCATTTATGACGAATAAAATCAATCAGAGGTAGTTACCTCTCCTGTAGTCGGGTATGAGAGGTCTAGTTCGGTGAGAATAGATAGGGATAGAAAGACCATCCTGGTGCACATGCTATGGGTCTTATTGTTTGTTGGGAAAGCAAGGAAGACTAGCTTTGGCGTGGGAAGCTTACCAATTTATGTGGTGGCTACTCGATCGAGAAGAAAGAGCAGTTGTTACCCGCCTCCACTATTAAGCAGCATGAGCCACTAGACTGACTCGATATCCGTGTGTGGATCCGCCCGAAGGCAGTCGATTGGAAAAGATGAAGACAAGGAAGAGCCATTCTTCATACATAGGAGCGAGTGGTCGAAATGGAAAGCGGACAAACGGAATTCTGTACAACTATAGGGTCCGGTTCTTTCTTCTGTCCCAGGTCCTTTATTCTCTTGCGGATCTTTCTTACTTTTATTCCTCAGCTCTCTTACAAAAACTACATATTTTTTTAGATATGGACCTGGGGTTCTCGCTTCTGCGCAAGCTATTTCCGAACCTGCCTGCCTTCGAGGAGATGGGTTGGGTCATATGCGGGACCTACCCCGAGGAAGGAGGCTTGAGGCGCGCTAAATACAATTGTTTTATCAACACGGGGTGGAGAAGGCATTGCAATTTCCTGCTTTTATGATTGCTTCGATTCCTCTAATTCTTCTTCTGACAGGAATTACCAATCCTTTATTGGCTATGTCATCCTCAGTTTAGTAGATGTATGGTATGGTATGGTTACTAGGTAGTGTTTCTCGATACCCGAGCTTGCACCAGTATTAGCTGGCTATTCCACTATTGCCAAAAGAATTCTGGCTATTGGCTTTCCAGCTTTCACCTCTCTGCAGCTTCTGGAGCTGCTTAAGCGCTTAACTTCTACCAAAGTGTGGTATACATTGGATGGAATTAGAGTGGGCGTGGCTACCTACATCGGGCAAGAATAGGAGTCATATTTCGTTTTGTACCACCGAATAAGATAGCGAGAAATCAGATCAAGAATGGAACCTGTGGACCCTCCGACAGTACGAGCCCTTGTTCGCTTGGTTGCTCAACCCCTATCTCCCAGGCTACGACCTATCGCATTGCCTTCGATGAGTCTATATCGGATGGGTGTTCAAGTCTTTTGAAAAACCAGCCTATTCTAGTCTATCTGTCCCACTCTAAAGAAGATAGTGAACCTGAGGTTGTGCTGTCTCCAATCCCACGAGTCCAATAGGAAGAGCTAGTCCTCTAAAGTAAAGTAGGCGAATTATGGCTAAATCAAATAATTCTTACTTTCACGACCATCAAACATTCCAAGACATCTCTTCAAGACTATCCGACTCAGCTCTGCGTAGGCAGAGCTAGGAACTAGATCCGTATCCCATGATCAGTAATCTTACAATTACACAACCACCAGATCCTTTAGGTTTGTTCGATCTATCGATAACTGATAGACAGATGCCTTTGACACTTCCTCCAGGTGGAGTTGATTAACACTCTCATGGTTGGTCGATGGAAATAGCAAGACGAGACAGACATGATAATCTGAGAAATATATGTGGTGATCCCTTAAGCAATATCTAAGAATTCAATGTGTCCAAGATTCAATTGATTGGTTGAAGCCAAGGTCTCGAGCTAGTCCATCTTCCTATATGATATTCTTAATAATGCGCAGCACCAAGCCTGAAATTGGGGAATGAATTGAATCGATTGTCTTCCTTTCCTGGACTAGACTGAAACTAATAGGCTGCTTCCTCGTCTGTACTTCAACTAGGAGGTTGTTGATATCACTCTAGATTCTCGGAAGGATATTGGATTGATTTCAAATCAAGGAAACTATTGAAATCGGGTAGCGAACCTATTGTCCTTATTCTTTTGTCCTCCTCGGCTCTAGTTGAACAATGCACACACCCCGCTTTAGCTGCACATAATAAGGTGATCCGTGAGGCGGCTAGCTATTAGTTAGTGCGATGTGCAGTGAAGTGAGAGATCTCTCTACTCTAGTAGACCAGATGAAATAGCTGCAATGACTAATGTTTGATTGGGAAGACAGAATACATACGTTGACGTGCCCAGTCGAGCTACCGTAAGGTAGTCTAGTTAAGGAAAGGAAACCGGCTATTCCCCTCATGCTAAGGGTGCGATTCCTTACTCTCCCACAAGATCACACTAAATACAATAGGTGCGTGATCTACTAGATTCTTATAGAATCAATTTATAACCTTAGTTGATAGATAGGAACCACCATCCCATAACAAAAAAGGGGGGCAAAGGTTATTTTGTACCAATGAAGACAGATTTCTCTCTCGAGCTGCTCAAAGATCTTTAAGAGGCTTACGAGGTAGACTTGATCATGATCCATATCCAACCTTCTCCCATCTGCTTCTGTCTCTAAAGATTAGAGTCATCGACGCGATTCAAGTCCAGTGCTGATAAAATCCCGCTGTCCAGTTCGGGAAAGCAAGTGATTGATTAGTTCCATTGGTCTATTGGCTTCAGCTTCCAGTCTACCTCATTTCTATCAAAATGATCTGGTGTCTATGTCCATGCCTGAGGTTGATAAACCCTATATCTATTGCGGGGTGGTTTGAGGAAGGGACAGCTTGTAACCCACGACTTACTACTACGAAGATTCTGGCGGAGAGCTTTTCACATATAGATAGGTCGGGATGAGGAAGCTCCAACCGTGTTTGTCTTAAAGTATTGTCTGAGAAGGAATATACCTGTTCCAATCCCTCTAGTGGCTATATTGATTGACATAGGTAGCTTTCATAGTCAAAGCTCACAGGGCCAAATGCTCTATTGGAGTGGGCACGAACACACACAATCAAGGTTCGAAGAACTTCTACTTCATGCCTTGAGGATTCTATGACGCTCACTCAATGGTGTTGTGGCGATTGCAAGCAATCAATAAATGAGGAAGCCAAATTATGGATCCAGGAAGGCTGCATCAGAAGGAAGAGTAGGTGTTGCTATGCCGTTGGCTGGGACTGAGACATAGAGAGGGGAGCATAGCCCCTATGATCCCGGTAAAGAGTTCCAACTAAGCTCTTCTCAGGTTCTTTCTTTCTCTTCCATTCTTATGTTTATATATTAAAGTGTAGTTTTCTTACTATAATATAATAATATTAATCTAATATGCCCATTGGTGTTCCAAAAGTACCTTACCGGATTCCCGGAGATGAAGAAGCGACTTGGGTTGACTTATACAATGTTATGTATCGAGAAAGGACACTTTTTTTAGTTCACTACCCTATACATAGAAAGAAGTGCTTTTCCACCGGTATCAACATTCTATCTGGAATCAGTAGCGATAATTGTTGTATTGTGAGCCAGCCCCACCCATGGGTGAAATTGTATAGCTCCCTATCTCGTTGAAAGCCCCTTTGCTTATGGAAGAGAAGAGTTGGATGCCGTGGTGGGAAAGCTCCTGTTTCAACTTTGCTTCTTGTAAGCTTCGGTATAAATAGCTCACTTGCGGGATCTAATCTCATTCTATGGGAACAACTTTCATTTCTATCTTTTGGCTTAAAGTGGTGAACAAATCCTTTCTCTTCACTTTTTGTGCTCCGCATGGCTCCGGTCAAGATGTGACTCATCCTGTATATACATAATTAGGAGACCTCTCACGAACTTGTTAAAGAAAGGAGTGCCATTTGTGTGGACAAGCCAAAGCAATCCTTTGATGTTCTCAAGCAAGCTTTAATTGAGGCCCCTGTGTTGGTTCTCCCTGATTTCAGTAAAAGATTTGTGCTAGAGACAGATGCCTGTGGGCATTGGAGCTGTGATAAGGGGTAGAAGTATTCGTGTGGGGTGGGTTCGAAGGGAAGGTTGCACAATAGATCGGAGATCCTTTGAGGAAGACTGAGATGACTATACTTATAGAATGGTCCATATCGAACAGATATGATACTGGTTTACACAGAGAATATCGCCTAGCTCTAAAACAGCAGCACCTAAGTGCAACTTCGAGTAAGAAAGAACGACCTTCTGCTACCTTTTTACCGGGGCATTTTTTTAACAACTTTAGCTGATTGATCTACGAATGGAGGGATTCAAGCTTATTTTTGTTAACCGAGATGCAAACGACTAACAAACTGGATTCAAAGCCACCTATCGTAATAGTACCTGCGGGTTCTTTCTGTGGAGCCTTCAAATGCAATAGCTAGCTGCCCAACGGCTAATGCCACAGGCAAATCTCCATTTTCCAACTTATACAACTCTTTGGGGTCCAAAGATACTCGCCATTGCAACTTAATAAATAGGACCGGTGGGATTGCCTTCAACAGATATATCGGTTTCACTGCTTTCGTACCCTTTGTTTTGGTCATGTGGATGACCCGCAGACCGTAGATAAGATGGATACCCACGTACTGCCTTCAATGAAGAGAGTTTTACCAAGGACCCTTAGACAGATAGGGGGGACAGACAAGAGGTATGCAACCTGCTGAATATTGTCACTGAATCGCTCACTGACAAATACTTGGGGCTCCCCTCCCTGGTAGGAGTGGATAGGAGCGACTGCTTCCAACACTTAATTGAGAGAGTTTGCACTCGGATTAATGGCTGCAAAGAGGAAGGGCTAATTGACCGAAATACGAGCTTCTTTCATCACATCATTTTGCAACGGAGAAAAAAGAAGAACATAATAAAGTTTCTGAATGACTCAAACGGCAACAGGATCGAAGGTAATGACCAGTTAGCATCTCTGATACAGGGTTACTTTGAGGGACTGTTCACCTCAGAAGTCCTAGCTCCCGACCCTGGGCTACTGGGGAAAGTAAACAGGTGAGTAACTGAAGAAATGAACGCAAGCCTCTTGGCTCCGTTCACGGCAGATGAAGTAAAGGAAGCACTCTGAATTCAATCGAGAGTTAGGTACAGTAATCTTCAGATATGACAATACCTCCCCCAAAGCATTGTCAAGTGTTGGAATTAGGGCACCAACCACGAATAGGAGCTGTATAGAACTCCGGAAAGAGACCTTTAATGAAGTCGGCATCCTCCCAAGTGGCATTTGCTTGATCCAAACTAGCCCACTTCCTTGGTTGCTGAAAAACCATGCAACACAAGTAATTTTCCACACACTGATTCACACGTTCTGTCTGGCCATCTGATTGTGGGTGATAGGCAGAGCTAAACCTCAATTTCACTTGCAGTGCTTTGAAGAAGGCCTGCCACATGTTACTTGTGAATATCCAGTTTCTATCAGAGACTATTGACTTTGGCAATCCATTCCACTTAAAAACATTATCCATGAAAGCATGAGAGACTGGTTGTACTGTATAAGGGTGAGCAAGGGGAATGAAATGAGAATATTTAGTTAACCTGTCCACCACCAACAATATGACTTCTTTGCCCAATGATTTGGGAAGACCCTCAAAGAAATCCAGGGAGATGTCAGTCCAAGCAGAAGTAGGTAATGGCAGTGACCAGACAATTCTTCAATGTTGTGAAGGCCTCAATTTGAGCATCTGACCACTGGAATGAATCTTTTTTTAGACAGTCATGAAGTGGCCTAGAATTGATCCCATAATTCTTGACAAATCTTCTTTTTCTGCAGCCATACCAAGAAAACTCCTCAACTGAGTGATAGTCTTAGGTGCTGGCCATTCTTTGATGGCAACTATTTTGTGGGGGTCTATAGATAGACCCTATCCTTAGATAACATGCCCTAAATACTCCACCTGAGGGACAGGAAAACTGCATTTGCTAATCTTAGCATATAGTTTTTATGACCTTAGAATGTCCAGGACTAACTTTAGATGCTTGAGATGAGCTTGTTTGGTCTTGCTATATATCAGAATATCATCAAAGAACACCAAAAGGTATTTCCGGAGCAAAAACATGATTCATTAAAGATTGGAAGGTAGCAGGTGCATTAGTGAGTCCAAATGGCATCACTAAGTATTCATAATGACAAAAATATGTCCTAAAATTTATGAATGTCTTCTCTTCTCATTCTTATCTGATGATAACCTGATCTCAAATCAAGTTTGGAAAACAGTTGTGCACCATGTAGCTCATCTAATAGATCCTCAATGACAGGAATATTGAATTGATTTTCTGCACTTAACCCGAAAGCAAGTTTGAAAACAAGACCTGCTCTGTGAAGTGATGGAAGTAGTGAAGGTTTAGGCTTCGGATCTGTGAAGTTCAGGTTTTGGAGTAGAGGTCAGAGGCTAGTGCGGGTAGCCCTGTCGGAAACTACAAAGAAGAGGCTGATGCACCTGCCCGGCGGTGGGTGGGTTCATCTCGATCAACTGGGATAGGAGTTTTTTCTCTATCTTGCTCCATGGTGTTCAAGCAGTGCGTCCAGAAAGCTGTGATTCATGGGAGGGAGTAGCTTCAATAGCTTTGGCTGTGAAAACTCTTGGTCTTGGAGCATCAGTGTCATCAGTTCACCCAAGATCAGCAGGACAAATAACTACTAGGTTTGTGCCAGAAAAGCGTCTTGCGTGACTGGGAAATAGTGGAAAAAGAAAGAGATTCATCAGCTATGGAATCTAACAGGTATCGGTATTGAACAGAGGGGGCTGTTCACAAAGCATCCCATGGATGGTAATGGTGCTTCCCCAGCTGCTGTTCCTACTCCTTTGGCTGGTGCCAAATCAGGTGACTTTGAAGTTGAAGCTTGCCCGCAGAATGATGTAACCATGCTGGTAGTACTATGATTGCCTTAGAGCGCAGATGTCTCTGTCCCTAGGAACGTGATGCTTAGGTGCGAGGTGAAACACAAGCAGGAGATTGAGAAAAGAAATCATACGTATTGCAACCTACAGATGAAGAATCTGCTTCATTGTTCCCACCATCTATATCAGATGTTTAATAAGAATAGGAATCGAATAAGCTGCTGATTGACTGAGGAAGCATTTGAAAAGAAAGGAAGGGTGATGCTTGTTAAACAAAGCTGCGTGTGGGGCCACCATGTATAGCTGTAGTTTCTGCTGTAGCATCGGTTATTTCCGTTATTGTTGTAGTAGCATCGGTTATTGCTCAGGTTACGAATGACCCAATCTATCTATGGCAACCACCCCTACTTTTAGTAGATGGAGATGCGCACCTAGAAAAGATGGATGAAAGAGAACCTGCCCTTCTGACTTCTTCTCTTGTCTGTCCTTTACGCAAAGCGATCTATGGTCTCAACAAGCCCCGATAGCGTCGGTTTTTGAAGTTAAGCACAGTGGTTATGTTATCCAGGCAGGGTCTGCTCGGAGTGATCATGATTCGGCCATGTTCGTATCAGTTTATCCTCGAGGACGTGCTATTCTGTTGTTGTATGTTGATGATATCAAACTGACTGGTGATTACTCCGTTACCATATCGCTGATCAAGTGTCGCCTTCATCAATTATTTGCTATGAAGGCGCTGACGCGCCCTAAGCCTTTTCTTGTCTTGGAGGTCGCACATTCTCCTCGTGAATATTTGGTATCTCAGATCAAATAACGTCATGACTTGATCACTCGAGCTCAACTCAATGATGAGAAGACTGTTGACACTCCCTTGAAGCTTTACGTTAAACTCCGTCCGACTGATGGCTCACCATTATCTGATCCGACGCAGTACAAACAGTAGGTCGGCAGTTTGGTTTATCTGATGATCTCTTGCCCAGATGGCTTTTCCTAAGAAAGTCAGCCTTTCATGGCTGCCCCTGGTCAGTTCACTTTGCAGCAGTTCATTGGATTCTTAGATATATTCGAGGTACCTTTTCTCGAGCCATCCTTTTTTCCGTCATTGTCTTCTTTAGAGTTGCGTGCAACTACTGATGCCGATTGGGCCTTCAGATAGGTGCTCAACTACAGGCTTATCTATTTTATGGGGAGACGAGAAACTATCTTGGATGAGATAAAAGCAATAGACAGTTGCTCCTTCCACTACCGAAGCGCAGTACCATGCCATGGCACACTACTAGATAGATTGTATGGCTCCATTGGTGACTTTTTGATCGCAGTTTCATTTGAAAAACCCCAACGCCTTTCATGCAAGAGTTTCATTTTTGGCCGCTACTATGTTCGTCGAAAACTTCTTGATGGCACCATCATCTCATTACCTTATTTTTTCCCTTCGACTTCGGCTACGACCAATGCCCCACCTAGCTGAATAGGCGTAACAAAGCTACCTGAAAAAGGCAAGGTGCACCTTAGATTGAAATCGACAAATTGCGTTTTGCCAGATGGATTCTTTAGAAAGATTCCCGGATAAAGTTCAGTATAATATTTAGTTATAATCTAAATAAAGGCGCATACGTGGGCGGGCAGGGGGCCCCACTA
>NC_041392.1:166474736-166507971 GCF_002162155.2 Triticum dicoccoides
GGGGGGGGCTAGCCTCATGACTTCCCACTGGGCGAGGGGTGCACCTAACCCACCTACTCACTCATCAATTACGGTGTTCAGCTGACTTGCACAGAAAGACCCCTATTGTTTAGTAATTTGGCGCCCATCTTTTGATTGACTATTGTCAACTAATCTTTTCAATGTTCAATTCTACTCTATGTTAGAACATTTCTGTGAATGCTATTTCGATCTAAGTGGTCCTATTCTCTGTCCCGTGCTAGGAAGCATTACTCCTCTTTTCATTCCAAATTCTTCAATAAGACCGATACGATTGATTGGTCTGTGCGTTTCTCTTATTACTTTTTTGTATCCCCCTGTTCCTCGGATACAATTCGATCCTATTTCACATAAATAATAAGTAGAAATGGACAAACGAGTGTGGCTACACAGAGTGAGGAAAAAAAACATGGTGGTACCAGCATTGCGTATCACTCACTATGCTTTATGTAACATGGCTTAAGCAATGGTAAAATGGGAGTCCTGAGCAAAGCACATCTGATCGATATGAATGAAAGATACGTCCGTCTTTTCTTCTCCTTCGAAGGTTAGGTATCTGCTCGTTAGTTCAGCGCCGCATAAATACTTACTTTAAAAGGGGCGACTCCCGCCTGTGCTTAAGTTGTTTCAAGCTTGTAAAGACTCGCGATCGGAAGATTGACCTGGTTTTCTTTCAACTGAAACTCTACCTAATGGTTCAGATTCCCCGGGTCCATGGGTCCATGGCCGCTTAGCTTAGACAGCCTTGTTAGAGACATGAATGCGGAGTGAGGTTTCCAATTGATTTGTATTCACCGGGACCTCCCCTTATTGGATTTTCTCCACTTTTCTAGTTGTTGTGGAAAGAATATTGAGCAAATGAGTTTAAGGGGTGGTTTTCTGTTTACTTTTTTTAACCTACGTCGTCTCTCTTCCAAAACCTCACAATCATCAGTGTCTGAAGTTTCATGATGAATATTGGTTTCACATTTTATTGCTTACGTGAGGAAATATCAATTTGGAACTCGAATTTGTATTTGAGTTATGATGAGGAGTGAGGTAGATTCGCATTGTTGAAGAAAGCGAAGAAAAAGGATGCTGCTATGGCTTGCTTGTGGCTCTTTCTTCTATTGGCTAGTCTCAGGCATGATAGTTTCAATTTCTTTTGGAAAGCAAGTGCGGCTCAGTCATAAGTGTTAGTAATAGCATGAAGTAAGTTGTCGGTAGCCGGCATTAGGTAAAAGGAAAAGCTTCTCAAAAGCATCCAGAAATATCATAGAATGGTGATCGAGATCACCTTCTTGGGAATCATCCTTTGCAAATTGGGGGAAGGGAACCAATCAAGTCACCAAGAAGTTCCTGAAACTTGGTTTAGTATTAAGGTTCTTCTCTTCCAGCGTTTAGTATTCAAGTTCTTCTCTTCTAGCCCCCTGGCCCCTCTCTGATAAGTCAAATTTTCAAAACGAAAATAAAATGAAAAATCTGGTTCGATGGCTCTTCTCCACTACCCGCTTTACTACTTTCTATTTTTTCTTATGTATTAAGTTTCCCTTAATATATAATTTGATATTACTTTCAATTTTTATATTTTTATTCCTTTGTCGTTTTATATTCTGCCTAATACCAATTTTCAATCTTTTTAGTTCGTGCTTTTTCGGCTCCTCCTTTCTGATCACTCTCCCGCCGGAGATTCAAGACCCCCAGGCTCTAGCTCATTTAGCAGGGCTAAACTTCTATCTGAGTCTTTACGAGCAGGATCCGGGATGGGTTACGTTCATTCAGAACGAGCTTAATCACAATACCCCCCTGGAAGACATACCTGGGCGGCTTAAGCTCTTCCTAATGGAAGAAAAACTCTCTTCTATGCGACAAGATGTCATTCAGGAATTTGTGGTGCTTTATCAAAGAGTAGGGCCTTATCTACCGATCGAGCCCTACTTGGTCGATGAAGCGCTTCGTTCCTATCTGGACCATATTCATGCAACTGATTCTTTCACTGTTCTCCAAGCGTCTTATCAAGATCCGCGGGAGAATGAGGGAGGATCCGTTTTCTTTCGAAATGTTGTTTCCCACAACCGGGATCTCCTTGAGGCGGAAAGCTCCGCAAGGAGGTGCCTAGAAGTGGAACAGAGGATCCGGTGGGAAGAAATGCCCAAGAGCAAGGCAAGTCTCGAAAGAGCTAAGCACGAGCATGCTCTCAACTTGTTTAAGTCGGAGGATCTTAGAAGGGAATTAGAAAAAAAGAGCAGGGTAGCTCAGTAGTTCTGATTCTTTTCTCTTCCAGCCCCCCGGCCCCTCTTTGATAAGGAAAGTTTTCATTTCTCAAATCAAAAATGACAAATATGGTTCGATGGCTCTTCTCTACTAACCACAAGGATATTGGGACTCTCTATTTCACCTTCGGTGCCATTGCAGGAGTGATGGGCACATGCTTCTCCGTACTGATTCGTATGGAATTAGCCCGACCCGGCGATCAAATTCTTTGTGGGAATCATCAACTTTATAATGTTTTAATAATGGCTCATGCTTTTTTAATGATGGTTATGCCGGCGATGATAGGTGGATTTGGTAATTGGTTTGTTCCGATTCTGATAGGTGCACCTGACATGGCATTTCCACGATTAAATAATATATCATTCTGGTTGTTGCCACCAAGTCTCTTGCTCCTATTAAGCTCAGCCTTAGTAGAAGTGGGCAGCGGCACTGGGTGGACAGTCTATCCGCCCTTAAGTGGTATTACCATCCATTCTGGAGGAGCAGTTGATTTAGCAATTTTTAGTCTTCATCTATCAGGTATTTCATCAACTTTAGGTTCTATCAATTTTATAACAACTATCTTCAACATGCGTGGACCTGGAATGACTATGCATAGATTACCACTTTTTGTGTGGTCCGTTCTAGTGACAGTATTCCTACTTTTATTATCACTTCCGGTACTGGCGGGGGCAATTACAATGTTATTAACCGATCGAAACTTTAATACAACCTTTTTTTATCCTGCAGGAGGGGGAGACCCAATATTATACCAGCATCTCTTTTGGTTCTTCGGTCATCCAGAGGTGTATATTCTCATTCTACCTGGATTTGGTATTATTAGTCATATCGTATCGACCTTTTCAAGAAAACCGGTCTTTGGGTATCTAGGCATGGTTTATGCCATGATAAGTATAGGTGTTCTTGTATTTCTAGTTTGGGCTCATCATATGTTTACTGTGGGCTTAGACGTTGATACGCGTGCCTACTTCACCGCAGCTACCATGATCATAGCTGTGCCCACAGGAATCAAAATCTTTAGTTGGATCGCTACCATGTGGGGAGGTTCGATACAATACAAAACACCCATGTTATTTGTTGTAGGGTTCATCTTTTTGTTCACCATAGGAGGGCTCACTGGAATAGTTCTAGCAAACTCTGGGCTAGACATTGGTCTACATGATACTTATTATGTGGTTGCACATTTCCATTATGTACTTTCTATGGGAGCCGTTTTTTCTTTATTTGCTGGATTTTACTATTGGGTGGGTAAAATCTTTGGTCAGACATATCCTGAAACTTTAGGCCAAATCCATTTTTGGATCACTTTTTTCGGGGTTAATCTGACCTTCTTTCCCATGCATTTCTTAGGGCTTTCGGGTATGTCACATCGCATTCCAGATTATCCAGATGCTTACGCCAGATGGAATGCTCTGAGCAGTTTCGGTTCTTATATATCCGTAGTTGGGATTCGTCGTTTCTTCGTAGTTGTCGCAATCACTTCAAGCAGTGGAAAGAACCAAAAATGTGCGGAAAGTCCTTGGGCTGTTGAACAGAATCCAACCACACTAGAATGGTTGGTACAAAGCCCTCCGGCCTTTCATACTTTTGGAGAACTTCCTGCGGTAAAAGAGACAAAAAGCTAAAAAAACCTCTCCTAACTATGAAGGAAGTTTCATAGAGATAGGTGTGGGGAAATAAGTTCTTCATTTGAAGAGTTAGTTGGCTGGCCTACCGGCCCGCAGATTAGGTTGGCTTTTATCGCCAACTGAACTGCGTAACCAAAGCGATTCCTTCTTGGTGGAGATAGGTGGGTCCTGGTCCAACCTAAGTCAGTTCGAACCTGACGGGTCGTTCGTTCGTGTGGAGAATCTCTCTCCTTAGTCGGGATTTCTTTATCTTCAAGGCGAGGCATATTCATATGTCGAAGAAGGGGGAAGTGTCTCCATTTATTCTCATAGAACCCGGAAAAAAGAATATACCGTCGTTTAAGGACCAAGGATGCGATGTGAGAAGCGTAGGTCGGAGTAGCAGGAGTATGCGACAAGCAGTTGCATGTTTGATGTGGGTCTGTAACGAGATGAATTAGAACACTTGGAATCCTCGCGGATATAGCTGCCACGAGGGCTCTTTCCCACTTAATAGATTCATTCCTTCGTTACGGCGGTTGAGGGTACCTGCCGTTCAGAGATGCTATCAGAGTAGGAAAGTTAGCCAAGTTATCCTGCCTAGTTTAGATAAAGCACCCCGATCATACCAGACGCAACCCGATCATTGTGTACATAACATAGTGGAATTTGAGTAAATTCTCTCTGCCTTTCCCATTTCCAATTCAAAAACCACTAGGCATAGAAGGAAATCTTTCCCGGTAGAAGGTTCTCAGTAATCAGCAGTGGGAATAAGCCCTTCCGGTCTTTTTCGCCTAAGAAGGTTTTGGAGGAGGAACCTATGGGAATGGCAGTCCTGCATCAAGATTATTAGTTGCTTACCGCTGCACATTTTATCAAGATCAACCTGTGGGAATAGCCGTCCCTTCCTTACCAAAGAAACAAAAAAGGAATGACGCGGTCTGGTTTACAAGTAAGAAAGAAATAGGATAAGGGTAAAGGTGACGTTTTAGCTCTTCGTTCCGCTCTTGGTTTACAGGCTTTGTTAACCGGACCAGAAAAGGGGGCATTTTCTGGGTAGGTTTCCCTATTAAGTCAGCACCGGATCAAGATTGGAGACCCGCCACAAGCATAGAACAAAAAGCCTAAGAGTGGTGACCAACCATCTGCAAAAGGAGTAACAGAGCAAAGCGGAGAAGAGAAGGAAGCTCTCAGGTTTAGTGATTCATACCTGTCCTATCTTTTGTTTCCAGGGTTTCGATTTCCGGTCCAGAGCTAGTCTACTTATTTATTTTGTACGGAAACGTAATTTTGCATATTATACGGAATTTTTCATACCAGGTTTTCCTAGAGTTGAGGAATTCTATCCATTCCAGGAAAAGCACTGGTTTGAGAAACTACACTACAGGAAAGTACTAAGGAATAGGAAGCTGCTACTTATACTTATTATTCTTGTCCAAAGATGCCAGGCCGAGACAGAAACCCAACTAGTGAAATAGAACGGATCTCTCTAATAAACCAGGGTTCTTCTCTTCGGGTTGCTGGTATCCTTATATGGATCCGTCTTGTCTCCTCGACTCGATAAGCTAGCAAAGTCAGTTTGTTGGATTGGTCTGTCCGGTCTGTCAGTCAGGAAAGCACGTCAAGTCGGTTAATAGCTCTGGTCCGGTTTCTAACTCGATGAATTGGTATGGTCTGGAGGCCCGGCAATAACAATAGCAGACAGGTCAGTTGTTCAAGTCCGTCTGGTTGATAGGTCAGCTCGATATAGAATCTTGTCTGGTTTCTGAAGTCGGTAAAGTCCAATCAGTAGAGTGCCAGTTAAGTTCCTCAAGTAAGGATCTTTGGTTCCTCCAATTTGGTAGGTGATCATAATAGTCTCAGCTCGGAATGCGAAGATGCTGCTAATCTGTTAAAGGGATCTAGATCGCATTTATTTGATATGCGTCCCTTCTTCAACCCCGGATGTGTACCTGACGCCAGGGAATAACGTAGTTCTAAAGTAGTGACTCGTGTCTTGGAGGTCGTGCATCCAAATGTTCCTCTTTGCCATTGCCAGCGTCTACTCCTATAACCGAATCGATGCCCTATAGCGCCATGCCATAATGAAATTCTTGATCATTTCTTTGTTCGTAACATGGCGTAGTGTATCACTGGGTGCCACAATCCCATTCAATTCTTGTCCATTCAATACCATGGATATATCGATTTCTATTTTCAAAAAGCTCCTATTTCGATTGATATCTCTAGCAAATATATGCGTAGCGTATGTCAAGATAAAGTTAATCAATCCGTATGACGGCAGGGAGCGGAGGCAGCTTCAACTCAAGTGAGGAGCAAGCTTACCTCGGGTGGGTAGATTGATCGACTCGTTCATATCTCGGGATTTTGCTTAGGCCACCCAGGCCATACCATAGAAAAAAGATCTGGTTTCCTTTCCCTCATCAACCTGCCGCTGCCGTTCTTTTATTTCACGAAAGAATCTTTCCGTCCGTATTGAGCAACTCAAATTCCTAGAAAGCCGTTGGTGCACCCACCCAGTGAGTAACTACTAATGCAGTGAGTAACTACTAATGTTACGAACAAAGAAACTTTCAAAAAGTGGACCCAACAAGCAAAGCAACGGATTGGGCTGCACTGCCTTTTGGCGTTTTAGTTAGGCGCATCCTCTTGCGGGATGAAAATCTGCCATACCACGCTCCGCGCCTTTGAAGGAACATTTGCTCGATGATGGTCCTACCCTACGCGGGCTTACTAACGATGGCCAAGCACACAGTCATTCCCGTTCTATTTGATAGGGGAAGCAAGCTAGTCAAAGAAGAAGGAAGCATGGGTATAGGTAAGTCTAGACATATCGACACGGGCGTATACTGAAATGGGCATAAGGCCGCTAGCGCTAAGGAGACAACACCGCTTCTTTGTTCGTAACTAGGACATGTATTGATGCTAGAGGCAGACTCCTGGCACTTATCACTCCTTAGATGAAGCAAGACAAGAGTGAGTCCGCTAAGGGACAAGTATGACTCAAAAAATGATGGCAGATTTTTATGGAAACGATTATATTTTAGTATATTGTATCATTGGGTTTGTCATTGTCGATAGCTATTCTTGTCGCCGTTAGGGCTGGTCGGATGATCCATCACATAAATGCTATTAATGTTGAAACACAAGTAACTGATATATCCAAAGATGTTCTTAAAGAACAAATCATTTATCAATTGGAAATACTCTATAAAGTCTATAGAGATACTACTGAGGGTGTGCACTTACCGACAGGAGTCAATCTCCAAGAAGTAAGCACACATCTATTTTTTGTAGACGAGAGAGTGAGCCTTCTAAACAGTATCTACTATGATCTTATTGCAAAGGGAACTGGAAGTGAATACTTTGGCCAAGTTATACAATTTCTTCTGGGATATCTTGTTGTGGGGCTTTCCGAAGGGTCGTTCTGAGAGTGGTCTCTTTTCTTTAAGGTTGCATATATTGTCAGAGAATGGAGGGATCCAGGCCAGGTCTAAAAGTGTCGAGTTGGGTTTGGGACAAGATCAGGAAATAGTGCATCTTATATAGTGGGTGCCAACTTGATTGCTGCTGGGATTTCTTGATAGGAAACTTTGATTGATACGAGCAGATGTGAATGAATTGAAATAGTCAATAGTGGTGATATGATCCCGGTATCTACACTCGGATCTACTTCTACTACCGAGACTGCTGCTACTGTAAAAGCATCAGGAACGTGTCAATTCACTGAATAAAGTGCTCTTTCCATTGATTTATGGATGAAATCACGAAAAAGAGAAGGAACCACTGATTCTGCATCAAAAACAGGGGTTCTGGAGCCAGTTTCTCAAATCGTAAGTAGATCCAATCCAGGGCAGTTGATAAGTGAGGTTCTCCGGTCGAATGCAAATAAGCCAGAGCGTATCTCTTGTTTCGAGGAAGAAACAAACATCCTGGTCTCAATAGATCTTGATTCTATGCATGCGTCAGACACATCACGAGACGGAACAAACGAGTGCTTTCAACTCATGAGCCGGAACAAATGAGTGCTTTCAACAATAAGCAATACCCGAGCTTCCTTCTACCAACTAGGATTCCGATACCAATTCCAATCTGGCATAGCACAAGGAAGTAGCGCACCAGAAGAACCAATACGAGAACCCTTCCTTCCAGCCAGAATCCGTCTTTCTTGTCCTTTGCATTCAAGGTATGGGATCTGCCTTGTGGAGAAAAAAGCTATTTGTTCGAGTCAAGCAAGTGGACAGTCAGCTAAGAATACTGGAAGAGAACTCTCTGGCCCTGCACTTAAACTAGACTAGAAATCCGAAAAAACACTAGTTTTGGCCCATAGCGAAATAGAGTTTTTCTTCTCCGCGGACTCCCCATGCTTGGCGCCATAGGCTTTAGGACTTTTGGCACTAGGGAATCATACTTTGATCAGATCCGTGGACAGGCTCCCGAGGTCAAATCGGATTCTGGACTTTTCCAGCTAAGTGAAAACGCACTTCACTACTAGCAAAGAAGTCAGCTCAGGGCAGGGCCAGTGGTAATCTCAGATAGGAAGTTGCCAGGATCCTTCCATACCTGCCATCCACCACTACTACTGATCGTTTCCCAGAATGAGCCATACCTTTTCCCAGAATGAGAATACGGTTGAGGACGGATAGCGGCGCCTAGCTTTAGTTTCCACACGACACGATGGATCTATCACTCTCTTTAGCCATGCCATTCTCTAGAGGAGAGTTCCGAGAATGAATTCCAATCTGGTACCAATCGTAGAAATCATATTGTAGAGTTCTTCTCACGCCTAGCACAGCTACAAGCATTCCTCTGCAAGCAGAGACAAGACGGAGGATATCTGATCCCGCGGAACATCTGCTACCAACTACGGATTACCTTGTTTCCATGAAATCCATGTTTATGGCACCTTGGCCCCCTCTACCTACAAAATTCTAATTCCTATTGCTTAAGAAAGTACAGCAGAAATAAAGTCTTTGGGTAGATGAGGTCACTGATTAGCCCGCTGAGCTGCTCTGTCCCCTCTATCGGGATGGGATGGTTTATGCACTTGTCCCGATGAAGCTTAGGATCCGATAGAAACACGGGGTCAACTAAGGAAAAAAATGGGAACCTTTGCATGACGCGCCTTCCTCAGGATGTGCGCTCTCTTTTCAGGATTGAGAATGACGACACAGCCTGGAGGTCTTTTGTCTACTTCTTCTGTCCAGGCCTGTTTAGCATTCTAAGCAGCCGCCTTCCTATACGCATAAAGTGGAGTTATATTAGTACCTAACACCACAATATAAGTCTTATTCTAAGTAGGATCACCCACATTTATTTACTAATATTTGCTTTATGAAAGTAAATGACACCAGGATGGTTTCAAAATATCTTTCTGATGATAATAATCAAGAAGGTAGCGTACTCACTCTTATAGTATAAGCTTGTACAAGTAAGCCGGTATTAAACTACTCTTATTAGGCAAGCTGGTAAAGACCTACTCTTAGGCATCGATAGTAGGTATTGTCAATTTCTTCTTTTTTTCAAATATCCTCAACCACATGGCCAGAGAAGGGAAGTAAGGAAGAGTATAAGTCTAAGATATAAGTAAAGGTGGGGCTAAGACCTCTAAGTCAAAGAGTGAGGGCGTTAGCGGGTAGTATTTTGGAATGCTGATGTATTTGATTGATAAACCATTGAGTTGTAAATGACCTATTTAGTTTCGGATGAAATATTGATTGACTTTCCATTATACACTTCTTCCAGCGAAGTGCTTTAACTCTCTTACATCTACCCTCTCTTCCAATCAAGTATCTAGAGAAGGTAGCGAGCCTTTTGAGGTATGGCCTGATAGCGCCTTATAGTCTTGACCCAAATGCTTGAATTTCTGACCTCACTGGTCTCAAATAAATAGACTTTCCTATCCTCTTAAGGTTCTCTATGCCCTCAGACATTGATTGCTATACAGAATTTAGCATAAAGTATTTGAATATTGATTATTATTATGAGGCTGAGAGAGCAAGTAACTTAATGAAGCAAGACTTAGAAGAAAAGGAGAGAGATTCTCCACACGAACGAACGACTCGTTAGGTTCGAACTGACATAGGTGAATCAGACCAACACCTATCTTAGACCAACAAGGAGTCGCTTTCTCTATGCCCGACATACGAGCTCTTTGCTTATTATTTCTCGGGTGGGATGAAGGTCGAAATGTCTAGTTTGAATTGCTTATGCTTATATAGTTTGAATCGTCTAGCTTCATACCAAGGTTGTTCTACAAAAGAACCAAGTAAGAGAGTAAGCCTGTTCAATTGAAATAGCTTCCTCGCTTCGCAGTTCGATACCCACTGAAACTACGGATACAATAGACTCAGGAGGGGGAAAGGGTTACTTTATTTGGGCTGCTAAGTCTTTCTTGTTGATTCCGGAAATAAAGAGGACCTTCTTAATCCTTCATGCTCCACACCCGCCTCACTGGACCTATCCATTCGAGCTCTCTCCTCTAATCCCAACTCGACACGGCTGCACGATGACGCCTGTTCACTTATAACGAAATCACACGTTAAGCTCGATGAATTCATCTACAATTTCTGGATTTGTCGGTTTGGCAAGGCAGAACCAGGGCCCTTCCGTTAAGGTTATATTATAGTTTCGATAGGAGAGATGTAGACCAGATAGGAATGCAAGAATACTCTGTAAATTGTTTATTAATTGGTTTAGTCTGTGTAAGAGAAGTATCGATCTAGAGGATTGCCCCCCAGACTGACCTAGTTGTCCTTGACTTGCTTCGGAAAGAAAAGACCTAGTACTTGTTTACCTTGACCATGGCTACTTTCCCGCCGCCTTTCCTTCTATACTTTTCCTATGTGCTATCCCAGGCATCCCTTGTCAAGCTACCTATCCCTACGAAAAAGCAAGCCTACTTACTACGTGTTTTCCTCTATTGGCAAATACGCATATACTGACCTACTCACGTGCATATCTTGCATAAATAAATCCCCTAAAAAACAAACTAGCCCGTATCTTCCTAGTCCTTGTTGCCAGCCCTACTCGACTATTTAGAAAAAACTTCTACTTGAATGCATACTTTTACTATTCTTTAAAGAAAAAACACACACTATTTATGAGTTTATGCCCCACCAACAGAGCAAAAGAACGCTCAAATGAGGAACTAGAATATGAAAGTGCAAAATCTCCTACCGAACAAAGAAAGCACTATATCTCATTTCAAAAAGAAGGTAAAAATTCTTCAACCTAACTCAACACAACTATATTTCTACTGTATATGTATGTTTGTAACGTGCCACAAAACCATCTTAAGATTAGACAGTTATCAATCAGCAAACGCATTGACCACATGCAAAAAATAAAGACGGATCTCCTTCCTTTTATTCGGTGCTTTCCTTTTATAAGTCACTGTTATTCTTCCTTGACCCTTCTTACCTTTGCTAGATTTTGCATTCCCCTCATTACTATTCGGCTCAGTATTATCTTCACCTTTGGAATTGCTTCCACCAGAAGTAGACGACAAGTACCGTAGATGTCAGAATTTCGTATATAGAAAATTCAGGTAGTAAGTAATGGAACTGTAGCATGCAAAGGGACTGTACCATGGAAATGGAGAAGAAATCTCCATCAAGTTTTTCCATTTTATGCCATATGAATAAGAGATTCCTTTTAGTTAGAAAGCTCGCGTAGAAGTTTGCTATCAAAGACCTCGGTATTCTTTTCATCCGCGGTTTCCCACTTCTTTGTCTCTGGGTGAATGCCTCTACCATAGGTTATGCGCCAACTTGGGAAAGCCTTAAGTTATATCTTAATCTGTCTTGCATGGTAGATTGGATCATGTCCGCGATAGAAGTTGCGGAGGAATGAAACGATGATTTCGGTATAGGAAGAGAAAGGGATTGTGCTTTCGACCGTGGCGAGATAGGATAGACTTGGGATTCTTTCTTGGCCCTTGATTGCCAACACTCTGGGGCTGAATTAATTAATGAAACTAATAGGAAGGATTGGGATGATGAACTGGTGATATTATTTCTTTCGCTGACTGACCAAGGTAATTAATTCCTTCCATTGGCCTGGCGGGTAAGAAAGGAGACGACGTTCTCATTAAAAAAATGAAATATGCCATGCCTAATTCAAAAACAACTCCTTAAACTCCGTCGTTTACCGACATCCTCTCGGCTATCATATGTCCTCCGCTTATCTCTCTTAGGCATAGGCATCTCAACACATTCCTCCTTTCGAGTTGCTTGTCCGAACTTGGCTCTTTAGTAAAACGAAGGAGCTGCTAAGCTATTATTAGGTATCAATTTAGGAGCCTTTTGTCATTTCCAACTACATTATTGTGAGCATTCGGAACCCGTTCCTACGCGGTCATCAAATTGGCTGGCTTTGGACCCTCGACCGCAGCAATGAACTCAGCATCCCACTTAACTTACTTTTGGTACTTTTGAATCTTGTCCCATCCCATAGCTTCACAAGTGAATCTACCTATGGATCCATAAAGTTGATCATTACTTTTCAAATTCTTATTTCATGTGTCCGCCATAGCGCATATCTATCTCCTGGTCTGATTCATCTTTGGAATGTAACCGGACATATTACAAGGCGAAAAAACAGTGATTTCATCGATTCCGGATTGCCCAGTGTCTCTCTTTCCCTCTTTCCTTTCACTTTCCTCGCATAATGAAAGCATGATTTACCCGAGCCGAGTATCTTGTTAGAGTAGTAGATTCCGCGCTCGAGATGATGTGTGTGACCGGGCAGGAGATTCTTTTACTCCAAAGCCGTTGCGCAGGTTTGTGTGTGACAACTATGTCGATCAGTTTTTAAAGACGCCCAGAAACTATGTCTACAGATTCCGATAGAGAGTACAAGTGGTGCCATCGGAGGAAGCTGACAACCTTAGAACAAGAATGGAAAAATGATTGATTGCTCGACGAAGTAGTACCAACAGGATATATTAATCACTAGGTTACGGTAATATGTGCTTGTCTCCGAAAAGAAGGATAAAAGGATAGATTAGCAAAGCAGTCACTCCCAACGGCAGATGAAAACGATACCGACACATCTACTAAATCATCTTAACAACCTTGAATATACGGGATTATATAATAAACTCATTTAGTTGATAGATCATTATTGGATTCTTTTTATTGTGACCAAGATCCATGAAATAGCTCTCTTTATACTACGTTATAACTAGCGGATACTTCCCATTCTTATGTCTTCTTTCCTTATTATGACTCCTGTGCTTAGATAAAATACGACGTTTGAGTTTGGACATAGCCAATTGCTACTTACGGTGCTAGGCCTTTTCAAGCAATGGAAGGCAGACTTGAATGCCAATCAGACATGGCCAGAAGCTTAGATAATATCACTAGTTTCTCTTGTTTATCACTTAATAAATAGTCTTATTTGTCCCAGGGAGCGAGGAGAGAAGATGACAGGTTGAGTAGAGAAAGGTGGGTCATTGTCCCAACGTAGTAGTATTTTTGTTTTGTTTTCAGCTGATCTATATCAAAATAATAGAATAAATAAAGGCAAAGGATTTGATTCAGTAGTCAAGTACAGATTTCCTTTACCCAGAGTTGGGAACTCTGAATAGTTGTTTGAATACCGACTGCCTTCCTTGCACTTCAATTCCTCTTATCCAATCCAACTTCCCCTGGGAGCCAAGCAAAAAAGCAAGTCCTCTAGTTATGGATGCAATACTCACCTCACTAAACTTAGGAAGTACTAATTCAAGTAGAATTACAAATAGCGAGAAGTGGATGAAAAAGGGATCGAGCCTAGCTCGAAAACAGCTGCTCCTTCCCTCTTTCTTGCTTGCTTTACTCGGTATTCAGTGAAAGATTAGGCTTGGTAATTACAGTTACCAATGGTAAGGATTGGCACGTGAACTTTCCTTTTTGTCGAGCTCGAAAAAGCAATGGGTGGGTTGGCTGTGAAAGGAGAGTAGAGTTTTTTAGTTTAGTAAGAAAAGTACTGGGTGAGGCTCCTCACATCCATAACATATTATCTGTACTCTTTTTCAAGCATGCCTCTTTTTAATGACTCTCTTTTTCAACTTAATTGTGGCATTTCATTCTGTTATCAACTAATGGTTGACACTGGAGAAGCATTGAAGGCTCCTTCCATAGATTCCAAAGCCCTGTTTACTATTATCAGAATATTCTGACTCCCTTGTTGTCTTATTGATCTGACCAACCGCAATAACAACATTGCCATTCGGGGTTACGCAAGTCGGAGTATTAAATAAATGGAATATTCCAGCAGGAGCAACCGAACCATCTTCTCGTTGTCCTTCCATTCTTCTGACCAATAAAATAGCTCTTGGTCATAAGAATCCATCCGGAGTTCGAAATCGGAGATAATAATTGAATCGATTTTAGGCACTTCCCTCAAGCTGAAACTGGAACAGGAAACTTGTAACTTCTAGCCGAGAAGGATAAGAGAGGTTTGTCTTGCTTTCTCTTATAGTGATTGTGTGCCAGGGGTCAGCGAAGAGATGGGACGCTATTGTCCCAGACTACTTGGACTAGTCTACTAGGACTCGGGGGAAGAGACTTGTTTGTGATAGGACGAGAGATCAAGTACAGTGTTCGGTTCAAACTAGGCAACCTCTTCGTTATAAGACCGAGAATAGTATATGCCCCGTCTCACCACTAGCTAGGGCCACCAGCATTAGGAAACTAAGGAAGAGTCGTATGGCTAAGGAATTCAGGGCTGATAGATCTCTTGGGAAGAAGTCAGTATCCAGCTTTCTTTCATTGATATCACAATAACAAGCGAGGAAAGGACAGTCTTTCAAGAGAAGATAGGTCTGTTTTTCATTAAGGAATTGCGGCGAGTATTGCTTGTTTCCCAGATCCGGTATCAGGACCTGTCGATAGATGGGATGGACCCACCCGTTTGACTCTTATGAATTGATAGTTAGATACTATTGCTAAAGGAAAGTAAAGATAGTGGTTTGTGTTGCAAAAAGCTAGTTCAAGGTCAGGCTCCGTCAAACAGAGTCGTCAAGAATGAAAAGCTGAAAGAATGATGTGTCAAACAGTGATTGCACACAGAGGTTAGTTAAGTATAGGAACTATTGTCCCTAACGAGAAGTATGCTGTTGTCCCAATAAAAGGATAGTTGGACGGTATCAATTGAGGGAATAGGGATAGGTGGTTAAATGCGATGCTGCGCCTAACTATATAGAACGGTGATCCATGAAGAGAAGTCGGCCAGCTATTAAGTCAGAGAAGTCATCAACCTATTACTAGTGTCAGTTCTGTTAAGAGAAGTCATCAACCTATTACTAGTGTTAGTTCTCTTCTTCCTCTCTACCAATTGAAAGTAAGTATTGATTTCGCCTAATAGGGACAAAGCAAAGTAGGGTGGTCAAGCACAGTATGCCTGGAGTTCGTAGTGCCCACTAGATATCATTGGCAAGTTATAGAAGTCTTTCTCTCTTCTGAGATATCATTGGTCAGTGCAGCGAGGGGCAACCATCATTTCTATTGCTCTATAAAGAAAAGATAGGACAAGGGTCTTGCTCCACCCAATGGAGATAAAGCACGGGGATCTGTTAAGGGCGTATTGAATCGATAAGAAGCACTTGAATTCTAGTGGGCCCGGCTACCCAACACTAGCCCCGGATCATTTATGTATTATCAATTGATAGTAGGGGCAGGTAGGGGAAACTCTTTATATCAGTTAAGTAAACTACTGATTGTATTGTGGGTTGGGATCCTACTTCTATAGCGAAGTAAAGAAGTGCAGAATGCGCTATCTCGAAGTAAAGAAGTGTGGCTTGACAGATAAGTTGCACAAACCTTTGAGCTCGATACGATAGAGTCTAGCGATTAGTTCATAGACGGGAAGCTCCATTCTCCCATTGTTCGGGACTCTCATTGTTCTGTTCAGAAAGTAGTCGGCATCTTCCTTTATTCAATTAGCAAGGCAGTGCTGGTTGATTTCATCATTTCTAGGTATATCCTCTCCCTTTTCTATGAAGGTTTGCTGCTCCGCCTGCACCAGTGAATTATTCTATTCTTCTCCTTTGGTTCAGTCTGTGGGGAAATCAGAATTCACCATTGAATCCTGTGGATAAGCTCCCTTACATAATAATATTTCATTTGATCTTGATCAATAATTCACTTATAGAAATAAAATAGAATAGAAATATCAAGAGAAACACTCTTCTTTCCGAAGATCCATTTCTAGTCGGACATCATTCATAGGGAGCGCACATCCAATGCGCCCTCTACTCTTCACTCTTCACTCTTCACTCTTGTGCTCGATATCCTCTTCAACAAGGATTTGCGGCTCCAATCCCTTTATTTTTCCAAAGGTAAAAGATGGAACAGACCGAACCCAAGCCATATAATTGCTTGATGCTCAAGAATGCTTAGTTGGAAAAGAGTTCTCTATGTCGTTTAACTAATGCTCGATTTAGAATTCTATAACAAAAAAAGAAACAATCAATTAATCTATCTCACCTATATTATGAAGCAGCTGCTAGGCCTGATAGCGAAGTGAGCTTTGTGACTTTTAGTAGGGTTGTATCGTCCATCTTCAACATTCATCCATAAGACTTATTTATTCGATTCATTGTATCTCGAACAGAGGTAAGTCCAGCTTCCTCCTCTTTTCTTTCTTTTTGTTAGTGGCTTTCTCTTTTTAGAAGTAAAACTCTAGACTTGGCAAAAGTCCTATCCTTTCTTGTAGCAGAGCTACGTCCTAATTGACTATATCATGATCTTTCGGGTCGAGGCACCTCTAATGTAATCTTCTTTTTGTTATAGAATTCTAAATCGAGCATTAGTTTGAACGACATAGAAAACTCTTTTCCAACTAAGCACTCTTGAGCATCAAGCAATTATATGGCTTGGATTCGGTCTGTTCCATCTTTTACCTTTGGAAAAATAAAGGGATTGGAGCCGCAAATCCTTGTTGAAGAGGATATCGAGCACAAGAGTGAAGAGTGAAGAGTGAAGAGTAGAGGGCACATTGGATGTGCGCTCCCTATGAACGATGTCCCACTAGAAATGGATCTTCGGAAAGAAGAGTGTTTCTCTTGATATTTCTATTCTATTCTATGTCTATAAGTGAATTATTGATCAAGATCAAATGGAGAAAATGTAGATGTGAAACTATGTTCTTTGAACACCTTCTTCCATGCTATTGAAGCTGGCAAACAGGGGAGTGAGTGAAGAGAGAAGCCATGCCTCTTTCAATGTGAGGCAAGCGATGAACGAGTAGATGCTGCCCTTAGACCAATTTTCTCTTTCGATAGCTGACACCGAGATGGGCTAGGCTAGGAAACCTTATTCGAGACGATAGGGATGGTAAACAAAGCGATGGGGTATACGTACAAATTGGAATACAAATGAAATCATTGCCTATAAAGATGAACCCGTTAGCGTATAGGAACTACAACATATGAAAGTTGGGTGGATACTCCTATTTAATTGGTTTAACCAGAAACAGAGGATAGGATTCGAAAGTCAACCAGAAACCGAGCCCTAACCTTTAATTGAGTTCAATACCCCTACTACTAGTATTGGCGTGGGTTCGTATGTATACATTCGTATTGGCTTAGCGGTGCACTTTGTATCCCGCCACATCCGATCCTTTGCTTTGCTTCCTTCTTACTTTTATGATTTTATTGACTACTCTTGTGCAGCTGGGATATAGTGAGTTGAGAAAGGAGATAGTGAAACTTAACTAGTCTTTGTCATGGAAGGGAGCAACTTTTCTCGAGTATGTACAGTACTGAGGATTTACGAATAGGCTAACATTACCAGTACATAGTGGATCTATGATAGTGATGTATGGACCACACCAACCTCTCTTTCTAGCCGTAATCGATAAGTAAGGAATAACTCTCATGGCATGTGAAAGCAATAAATCTATAATAAAATAGGTAAAGAAAGGAAAATACTCCGGGGTAATTGGCTTATACCACAATGTTACTCTGACAGGATCCTTGACAAAATAGTCTTGGCTTGTAACCCAGTATTTATTGGACAATATAACTGGCTGCTGAATACGTGCGACTATCCTGCTAATACTGGCAACCAAAGACATGAGGTTCTTCATACCAACATAATCATTCTCCCAGTATTGGAAACATACTTTTGTAATAACATGAATGTCTTTAATCTCTGTGTACCTTCCTATTTGCTCTGTCATCTCATTAGCTGCTGCAAATATTTCTTAGCTATTAGATCCTCTTTCTTCATGGTAGAACTCCAAGACAGATGATAGCTCTTGCTTGTCTTCATGAAAAAGTGCAGAAGCCTGTATCAATGAAGAGTAGGCCGGTACCAGCAGAAGATAGTAAATAGTGTTTTTGTTAGCCACTGCACTCACACTGTTCGTTCGGAAAGTAAGTCCTCCTAAAGATTGTTCTCCCCAACCCAAGTTCAAGACGACCTACCTAAGAGTACAAAAGATGGACAACCAAAAAGCGAGTAACGAGTAAGAGAGCGGCGGGTGACTAGCCCTACCCTCCGTCTTCCTTAGAAAGATAGGTTGGTACCTCTGCCTGTGAAAAGAAGAGAGAGACCACTTTAAGAAAGGCTGTCCACAAAAGAAGTTGCTCAATCAAAGACTGTTCGTAAGTTCGTTACCAAAAGTAGAGTGAAAGGGGTTAGTAGCTAAGGGATAATAAAGAACTTTCGAAGGAAAGCGAGACAAAGGCATATACTGTGTTCCGATAGCTGGTAACCAATACGCGGCCCCTATTGATTCTTACAGAAATCCTGTGAAAAGAAGTGTTCTCTTTCTCCAGCGAAAAGAACAGTCTCACAGGAAGATCAAAATACTTACTATATGTGAGTTTATGTATCAACTCTTATATAGTCTAGTTTTCCCGCCCAATCTAGAGAAGGAATCAATTCCCCTTTTTGAATGTACAAAAATTGGTAGAGCTCAGCATGTCTGGAAGCATGGGAGAACGCTCTTCTGCTTATATTATTACCAGTATTCGATACTGGGTTATTCATAGCATTACTATACCTTCCTTATTCATTGCGGGTTGGTTATTCGTCAGCCCGGCTTTCACTTGGAAAAATAGGAGATTTAGTTCCACGCTTTGATTGGTAGCAGAAGGGAGGGTGCGTTGCCAGCCTTCATTTTTCTTGGATATTAAACACTAAATGAAATGCAAATGCATATGAGAGAACTTCAAACTACTTTACTCATTTGCAACAGCAAGCTGAATAATAGAATAAATAAGCAAGGAAGGAAAGAAAGAATAGGGTTGTCGCTGATACGCTGTTTGGATTAGATGTCGCAATATCAGTTGTAGTATTTCCGCTCTTTCTATAAGCTAAGAGAGATGTCGCATAATTAGTTGTTCATGATCTTATAATTCATGGACCAAAGTCGCAAATCGCTTGTTCTCATTCAAGCATGAGTTCGTTCAAAGTCGGCAAGGGGAATCAGAGAAAGGGTTGTTTAGTCAACAATCATGACCATGGGAACATTTGTTCGCTTTCTAGGTACCCCCGGATCTACTAGTCATCGCCTTTGAGCTGGGAAAAGCATTTACCCTGAGTCGACTATTCCTGATTCAGAAAGGAAAGGTATGTGGGTAGACATTGAGTTAGAGATTGAATGAAGGGGCACACTAGAGAAAAGCAAGGACAAGTAGCTAGTTGACTAATGCTTTCGAGCACGTACGCTGGCGCTCTTTGATAGAGCATTATCTACAACCCTGAAGCGAACTATGAAAAAGAAATCTAGCAGTCTCTTCCAGCAATGAATTGTAGCAGGGCTTGGTCTCGAAAGGTATAGATACCACCAGAAGCTTGGAAAGAAGAAGGAATGTCGACCTATCGCTCCGTGGGCTTTGAACCTTGCTTTTCTGTAAAATTCTCAAACGCTATAGCTGTGTAAAAACAGTACTCGATTTCTCACTAGAAAAAACAACAGTCTTTATTGTTGTGTGCATATTAGTCACTGATTATAGCTTTGAATAGGACAAACTACTTTAGTAACTCTGGACTATTGCTTGAAACAAGCGTTGAAGCAATGGAAAGAAGCGAACGGTTAAGCTAATGCAGCAAGAAAAGGGATGCAGCAAGTGTCCAAAAATCGGATATGCCCGGTGAAAATTATAAACAAGGCTGAGGAAGGATTTCATACTGCCACAATGCTCTTGATAGAAGGAAGCATGAATACCGAAGGCCTACCTAGTTGAAATAGGAACAACTATGGAAGTCCTCGGCCAAACGAATATTTCACGGAAAGCCGACAAGGGATTTTCTTAATAACTGGGCGCTTTGATTCTTTGGAACAACTCGATGAATTTAGTAGATCTTTTTAGGAGGCCTTCCATGACCATAGATCGAACCTATCCCATTTTGACAGTACGATGGTTAGCTGTTCATGGATTAGCTGTACTGGAATGACAACACATATGAGAATCTGTACACGATACAGAATAACGACACGACACGCAATCTTTTGACTACAATATGGCCTTCATCTTTGACAGCAATCATGACAGGCCGCGGTATTAGCGTTAGAGAAAGGAAAGGACTTGAGTTCCGTCCACCTACAACTAATAAAGCTCCGCCTTTGGGGACTACTACAACAGATAGGCATTTGAAGGACCAAACCACCTACTGAGGACTTTGACACCCAGCCCTTAAGAAGCAGAATCTACAACTTTGGGATATGTATTTACAGACTGCAAAAGATAGATACAATGCTGTTACCCACCATGCATGCAAATCTTAGTTCTATGGACTACTAGTACCAGGAACGTCATCTACTACTGCGAAACTCCCGGGGGACGCTTTTCTAACTGGTTTAGCCTCTAGAGTGGGGAGGAAGAACACCCTCTAGACCAGGATAACTTACTAATTCAATTGACAAAGCGTCCTATTTGCTAGATTTCTAGTCGTTAGCTCTTAGTGAAGACGAATTGCTATCATCTGCGGGCGTCCCTCATTATTGAATTTATCCGCCTTCGATGCAACCAAATTCACTATTGACTTACGAGTTTATGCATGCTTCATTCCTATATCGGCATGTATTATTCGTAGGCTGGTTGTGAGACATCTTCCTCTTAGTGCTACAAATGGCTTCTTCCTTAGTTCTTTATAGCTCTTTCACCTCTTTTAGACTCTTTGCAATGTTTAGTGCGGGGAACTCTACACTATTGTACTCAGATGCTATTCCTTCTAGAAAGTATCGGAAAGCAAAAAGGGACTCGTTCACCGTATCGCGTCCAATAAAGCTATGCCACAAGTTGACCTAACCAACTGGTAAACAAAACCCAAGTTAACGGATCGACCTAGGAATAGGATGAATATAACCATTGAATCGTCACCCAATGGAGCAGAGAGCCTTCCTTTAAGAAAGAAATAACTCCCTACAACAACCGTGTTTCGAAACTCGATTCATTATCATACGATAAATTGCATGACAAGAACCTTCATTCCTACAGAGAGGTTGAAGCTAAGTTTCAAGACCTAGTTCGGGCAAAGCGCAGTTCAAAACCGAAAGGATCAAAGAAAAGGGAATATCACGAAGGTAAGCACATTCTATTTTTCTTAATTGACAAAGCAAAGGGAGTTATCAACCTTTTTTTTCCGAAACCCTATAACGGCTAGTTCCCAATGCTCGGCTTCCTACCTCCTCTAACAAAATCAAAGGTAATATCCTCCGTTTTCCAAGAACATAAGTTCTACGGCAAAGGATGTCAACGGAACAGTTTCGGCAAAGGCAAAGCCCGGGAGAAATCCAATACTGTATGGCGATAATGTCATCCCCACCGAATCCTCATCTTCAAAGCATTTTCTTGCAGGGGCCTATCGCGCAAGAACTCAAGCCAATACTTTTTCATTTTCATGTAGTAGATCCTAGGAAACATACGTACGAGATATTTACAGCCCTTCTTCGGCAAGGGTATCCGGTAAAAGGAGGACGGTTCCTAATCTTTTGATTGGCAAAGGGTTCGGTGCATTAGTTTTCGACTATGAACGAGTCAATCAGCTAGATCTACTTGCGGCAAACGACACCTTCCTTTCCCAGCCAATGGTACCTAAGGCAATGGTTGTTATTGAAGTTCAGATCAGGGAATTCCCTAGGTTTCGGCTTTTTCCACGGTTCCGTAACGGTAGGTTTCGGCTCCTTGCTACATTCCTGCCGCTCCTACTAAGGACGCTGCTGAACCGATAGAATTTGCCGAGCGAGCACTACCATAACTTATGGTATCTGACCAGTGTGAAGCATTATCCATCCAGGGAATGAAACTATGCGACTACCTGCGCTATCACACGGCTCCATTTATCAAACAAAGGGATAAGACTGCTGCCATTAAGGCAATGAAATTGACGAGGAAGAGTCAGGAGTTTGGCTGCGCCAAAGTAGAGGAACGGAGGGAAGCATCCGCCGCTGCACGGGCCCTGCGCATTATCAAAACCAGGCAATATAGTCAATGAACAAAAGTTTCGTTTACCACTGGGGTTCTTCATATGCACAGTCAGCTCAGGTAACGTCCAGAGGTGTTAATACAAAGCAAGAATTGGATTCTAAGTATTGCCATTTCGTGTTCAGAAGTCTGAAGCACATCATTTGCGGGAAGCAGCAAGGAAGAAAAGCGTACCGTATTGACGGTAGTGCAGAATGATCTCCGTCACAATATCGTACGTATATCCAGAGCACGAACATACGGTATACAACCGAGTTGCCCGACGTCGGACACAACAAACTTTCGAGCACCCTGTTCATTTAGCCTCTTAATCGATGGAATGAAAATAGAGGTCCGCAGCAAACAAGAGCAAGCAACACTAAACTACAGTAGTGATAAATTGGCGGAACCTTCTGATAAAATGACAGATTGGAAACCAACACCAACACGTCCAGAAAGTCTGAAGGATAAGGCTTCTCTCGTCCAAAGAACGGTACTGAAGGCAAAAGATACTCCAAAATATGTCATTGGATCCAGCTGCAACAATGAAGAGCGCCGTCTTGAAGAAATCACTTGCTGCTTCCTCCACCATGTTCTCAAGTATCTGGTCTTTTCGAAGTAGCTTATTAGCTGATAAGCACTAGCTGAGGCATCTAGCTCATGAGGTAATCTCTGCATATAATACCAACCAAGTTGGTTGTTGTTACTACATGCTGCGAGAATTTGGGAAAATGACAGAAACAGAAAATGGGTTTCTAGCTGCATAAGCACAATTATACAGAAAGCAGTCTCCTTTATTCGTATCTGGGGAAAGGGTTGGTTCTCCAAATTCTCTTTAAAGAATGTTAAAGCAGTACTGTAATTTTTTGGTGAAATGGAAAGTGGTTGCTACCATATTGTTTGTAGTGATTACATCATAATCCTCATCTTCAAAGCAAGGCTATCCACCAGGGCTTCCAATGCTAGCCTAACCTCGGCAAAGAACCCAAGGGATTTGCAAATTCTTGAATCGATAGACTTTCGTACAACGACAAACAAACAGACGCGATAGAGGGTTTTACGCTACTTCACAGTCAGCAGCAAGAGTGGATGGTATAACTCTAGCCAGCAGGCGGGAGGGAACGAAGCTCTTTCCTGATCTTGAGCTAGAATCCCTGACGTTGGTTGATTTAACTATGGTGTAGCTTAGGATCTTAAAGCTATGCAGCTGGGTTGATCCCTATCGATGGAATGGAGCTTATCAACTGATGAATAGCATGGATCGCCTTCTACTATACCGGGCTAAGGTGCAACAATGGAAGCATACCATGGATAATCCAGAGATACATCCTACCTATGCCGAGAGCACAAAGATCAAGCTAAGTAAACAGGTCTAGTTAAAGCCCACTGGAGTAAGGAAAATACAATAGGTTGCTTTTTTTCCCACCATACCTGGCAATGATTGGTATCCCTTGATATGTTAACACAAACTAACCAGTTGTCCCTTCCCCTAGAGGGGTTTCCTATATGGATTCGTTCCCCTGAGCATCTTCCATGAATTGACGTATATGAGCGTAGTTATCAGGTACGCCGGGAGCTGGATTCTATCCCTGGGGATAGTGATTGATGGCATAGAGTTTTGATAGAAAACTCGTATCAAAATCATACCAAAAGAAAGTCTCGATTCGAGGAACGGAATACAGGTCCATGATAGAACATAGACCGGTAAGAGAAAGGAAAGTAAGCATAGTCTTCATTGAACCGGAAGAACAATTTGATTTTCCGTCAACAAAGTAACACTATGCAAACTCATCTGATCCCTATTTGGGACTTCTTCTTCATGTCACGAGCCGGAATCGAACCGGCGCTTTCCAGATGCATAGTCAGGATAGATACCTATCAGATCGCGACTTTGATTTCGCAGTTCAAGAGGAGACCTCCCTACATCTGCGGGCTGGCGGTCCTGCCGGCCAGCCGACACAAAATCCAATTCGAGTTTTCAATACGGACTATGCCTGAAATTGTTTCTAAATACAATACGGACTATGCCTGAAATCGTTTCTAAATACAATACGGACTATGCCTGAAATCTATCGTTACAACTAAGAGGCACCAGAAACTTGTGCTAAAGCTTGGACATAGTCCGTTGCCTGCAAAAAGTAAGCACTATTGATTCCGAAATCCACCAGATTCGTCTGTATCTCTAACAAATCAGAAATATCTTTTTCAAATGGTTGTTTCATTAGAGTATATACGTGCTTCCCACCAAGAATTTGTATATGTTTTGCTATTTTTCCGATCTGAAGTTTCGGAAAGCGCGCGCGAAGGCCTGGATCCATCACACAACGGAGATCAAAGCATTTTTGCAGCTCACCCTCAATCTGGGTTTTTACTACTTTCGCGGTTAACTTAAGGATTGTTTTTTATAGGAGTGGTTTCTTAATTGCCACGCCCAGCAATGGCGACTTTTTAACCAAACAACCAATTTTAAATGGTTAGGTAAGTTTAACTTGCGAACAAATTCGGCAATCAAGAAATCCAGATCCATCTCCAGGTAACTCCATCTTTTTTAGCTCTGCTCGCTCACTTTTGAAAGGAAAGGAGACTGATCTTGACGTCGGCGTTGGTTTTTCCAACGAAAGCCTTATTTAGCATGTAACCTGAACATGAGCGGACACCCACACAATCTCGATTGGAAGAAAAAGTACCATACCATTGTCGTTTTTAGGGCAAAAAAGAATGGGTCATCTTTGTCAATTGATAACTGAGTGAGAGAAGACAATCACGTTCTTAAAGCGGTCAGTTCGCCGGATTCACAACCTTCCCCTATTGGCCGGCTGCCCGTGAAACACATAGGCTCCTATCGCATTTATCGATTGAGAATGGTCTCATCACAGAAACACTTTCTATATGTTATTTCGAGATTCGAAGAAGCAAGCAAGTTTATAGGGCATATAGTTGTTTTTTTGTAGGTCGTATAAATGAAATGATTGGAAAAATCATATAGAATTTGGAGGTGCGTAGTGTCTTACGGGGCTGGCTCACAATACAACAATTATCGCTACTGATTCCAGATAGAATGTTGATACCGGTGGAAAAGCACTTCTTTCTATGTATAGGGCAGTGAACTAAAAAAAGTGTCCTTTCTCGATACATAACATTGTATAAGTCAACCCAAGTCGCTTCTTCATCTCCGGGAATCCGGTAAGGTACTTTTGGAACACCAATGGGCATATTAGATTAATATTATTATATTTCAGTAAGAAAACTACACTTTAATATATAAACATAAGAATGGAAGAGAAAGAAAGAACCTGAGAAGAGCTTAGTTGGAACTCTTTACCGGGATCATAGGGGCTATGCTCCCCTCTCTCTGTCTCAGTCCCAGCCAACGGCATAGCAACACCTACTCTTCCTTCTGATGCAGCCTTCCTGGATCCATAATTTGGCTTCCTCATTTATTGATTGCTTGCAATCGCCACAACACCATTGAGTGAGCGTCATAGAATCCTCAAGGCGTGAAGTAGAAGTTCTTCGAACCTTGATTGTGTGTGTTCGTGCCCACTCCAATAGAGCATTTGGCCCTGTGAGCTTTGACTACGAAAGCTACCTATGTCAATTAGTATAGCCACTAGAGGGATTGGAATAGGTATATTCCTTCTCAGACAGTACTTTAAGACAAACACGGTTCACAAGGTGGATTTTCTATCTATTAGTTGACTACGGAGCTTCCTCATCCCGACCTATCTATATGTGAAAAGCTCTCCGCCAGAATCTTCGTAGTAGTAAGTCGTGGGTTACAAGCTGTCCCTTCCTCAAACCACCCCGCAATAGATATAGGGTTTACCAACCTCAGGCATGGACATAGACACCAGATCATTTTGATAGAAATGAGGTAGACTGGAAGCTGAAGCCAATAGACCAATGGAACTAATCAATCACTTGCTTTCCCGAACTGGACAACAGGATTTTATCAGCACTGGACTTGAATCGCGTCGATGACTCTAATCTTTAGAGACAGAAGCCACTTAAAGATCTTTGAGCAGCTCGAGAGAGAAATCCGTCTTCATTGGTACAAAATAACCTTCGCCCCCCTTTTTTGTTATGGGATGGTGGTTCCTGTCTATCAACTAAGGTTATAAATTGATTCTATAAGAATCTAGTAGATCACGCACCTATTGTATTTAGTGTGATCTTGTGGGAGAGTAAGGAATCGCACCCTTAGCGTGAGGGGAATAGCCGGTTTCCTTTCCTTAACTAGACTACCTTACGGTAGCTCGACTGGGCACGTCAACGTATGTATTCTGTCTTCCCAATCAAACATTAGTCATTGCAGCTATTTCATCTGGTCTACTAGAGTAGAGAGATCTCTCACTTCACTGCACATCACACTAACTAATAGCTAGCCGCCTCACGGATCACCTTATTATGTGCAGCTAAAGTGGGATGTGTGCATTGTTCAACTAGAGCCGAGGAGGACAAAAGAATAAGGAACAATAGGTTCGCTACCGGATTTCAATAGTTTCCTTGATTTGAAATCAATCCAATATCCTTTCGAGAATCTAGAGTGATATCAACAACCTCCTAGTTGAAGTACAGACGAGGAAGCAGCCTATTAGTTTCAGTCTAGTCCAGGAAAGGAAGACAATCGATTCAATTCATTCCCCAATTTCAGGCTTGGTGCTGCGCATTATTAAGAATATCATATAGGAAGATGGACTAGCTCGAGACCTTGGCTTCAACCAATCAATTGAATCTTGGACACATTGAATTCTTAGATATTGCTTAAGGGATCACCACATATATTTCTCAGATTATCATGTCTGTCTCGTCTTGCTATTTCCATCGACCAACCATGAGAGTGTTAATCAACTCCACCTGGAGGAAGTGTCAAAGGCGTCTGTCTATCAGTTATCAATAGATCGAACAAACCTAAAGGATCTAGTGGTTGTGTAATTGTAAGATTACTGATCATGGGATACGGATCTAGTTCCTGGCTCTGCCTACGCAGAGCTGAGTCGGATAGTCTTGAAGAGATGTCTTGGAATGTTTGATGGCCGTGAAAGGAAGAATTATTTGATTTAGCCATAATTCGCCTACTTTACTTAGGAGGACTAGCTCTTCCTATTGGACTCGTGGGATTGGAGACAAGACAACCTCAGGTTCACTATCTTCTTTACAGTGGGACAGATAGACTAGAATGGGCTGGTTTTTCAAAAGACTTGAACACCCATCCGATATAGACTCATCGAAGGCAATGCGATAGGTCGTAGCCTGGGAGATAGGGGTTGAGCAACCAAGCGAACAAGGGCTCGTACTGACGGAGGGTCCATAGGTTCCATTCTTGATCTGATTTCTCGCTATCTTATTCGGTGGTACAAAACGAAATACGACTCCTATTCTTGCCTGATGTAGGTAGCCACGCCCACTCTAATTCCATCCAATGTATACCACACTTTGGTAGAAGTTAAGCGCTTAAGCAGCTCCAGAAGCTGCAGAGAGGTGAAAGCTGGAAAGCCAATAGCCAGAATTCTTTTGGCAATAGTGGAATAGCCAGCTAATACTGGTGCAAGCTTGGGTATCGAGCAACACTACCTAGTAACCATACCATACCATACATCTACTGAACAGAGGATGACATAGCCAATAAAGGATTGGTAATTCCTGTCAGAAGAAGAATCAGAGGAATCGAAGCAATCATAAAAGCAGGAAATTGCAATGCCTTCTCCACCCCGTGTTGATAAAACAATTGTATTTAGCGCGCCTCAAGCCTCCTTCCTCGGGGTAGGTCCCGCGTATGACCCAACCCATCTCCCCGAAGGCAGGCAGGTTCGGAAATAGCTTGCGCAGAAGCGAGAACCCCAGGTCCATATCTAAAAAAATATGTAGTTTTTGTAAGCGAGCTGAGGAATAAAAGTAAGAAAGATCCGCAAGAGAAGAAAGGACCTGGGACAGAAGAAAGAACCGAACCCTATAGTTGTACAGAATTCCGTTTGTCCGCTTTCCATTTCGACCACTCACTCCTATGTATGAAGAATGGCTCTTCCTTGTCTTCATCTTTTCCAATCGACTGCCTTCGGGCGGATCCACACATGGATATCGAGTCAGTCTAGTGGCTCATGCTCCTTAATAGTGGAGGCGGGTAACAACTGCTCTTTCTTCTCGATCGAGTAGCCACCGCATAAATTGGTAAGCTTCCCACGCCAAAGCTAGTCTTCCTTGCTTTCCCAACAAACAATAAGACCCATAGCATGTGCACCAGGATGGTTTTTCTATCCCTATCTATTCTCACTGAACTATACCTCTCATACCCGGCTACAGGAGAGGTAACTACCTCTGATTGATTTTATTCGTCATAAATGATTTCCGCTGACTCAAGCATAGCCAAGCCATTAAGCTAATATCTCCCTTGCCATTAATTCAACAAGGCTTCCGAGAAAGGCATGTTACGAACCTAAGAACACCTACCCACCTATTAACTTTTTGAATTCTTAGCTTTGGACGTTAAGGAATGAGTGGAATGAATAGACGATGTACTCTCTCTAATCGGTGCAGCCTGCTGAGTGCCCTTACTCTTGGTCATAGGCTTCGGAGAGTCTGGAACTACGGCTATGGGAAAGTTCGCTATGGAAGGAAAGCATTTCACTACCTCACATCTGGTAAGTGTAGCAAGTCCAAATCCCTAATCTCATACGTTTCCCTCCACCTCCTCCGCTGGCCTCATAAGCCTCGTGGCCAGTAGGCAATGATCTGACTTGGGCGACGGAATGTGTTTTACAATAAGTTCCAACGTTTGAGTAATTGAACTTGCTTCTTCACTTAATGCTTGCTTTCCGTCTTGCCTTTGCTACTTGAGAGAATGCCTTTGACCGAGCAGCTCTTCCACTCATTTTATTAGCAATCAAACCTCTTCCCGTCAACTCGTACCGAAGGCTATGTCCCAGTAAGCATTTCCTCTGTTTCCTTGTTTCCCACCTCTGACCTTCCGCTATGACATGACCAGTCCTCTAATAAGTCAGGTATCTCTGAAAAGTAAGACCGTCCTCTTCCCTTCGTCAATAGAAGAACTCCAACCATGCTTTCTTGAAATAGCAGTTATTGTCTTCCTGGTCAGCTTTCGACGAGTGACTCTTGGTTGCGGGGCCAGGGGGACCTACTATCTACTTAACCGCTAGGCAAAGAGGGAGGAGCTTGACTGAACCTCTGAGCGAGCTATTAGTACCTTCTTCCTGAAGAGTAGTAGCCTTCATTCATAGCCTGACCAACTCGTTCGTACGCTAGTCAGCTATGAATTTCTAGTCAGGTTGCTATTCCCTTCTATGGAAGGCTTTTGACCACTATCATACATGACTTTTTTCGCCCTTCTTTTTAGAACTCATATAATACTGCTGCCCTTTCACTTGCTTCTGCCTTTTCACAAGAATTAAGACAGTGTCCTCCCTGAATTGAGAAAGAAGAGAGAATACCTATGTGCTGCTATGCCTATGGTCCAGAATTGCTATCCGTACGACCTTGGTCTTTGATTGTATAAAAAATACATACTAAGCAAGTAAGCCTGCCTAAAAGCATTTCTTTTTTACACCTCTTCTCTCGATTTGAAGAGATTACACATCACTGCGAACGAACTTATTCACTCTTCGAAGCCCCCACCACCTTCTTTCTTTGAGCTGAGCACTTTACTTCGACTGTGGTCATTGCCTACCGGTAAACTCCCATACTTCCTTCTTTTGTTCGAGGGAGGCCATACATCTTCCTTCTTTGGTTGGATCCAGGTCAGAAAGTTATAGGAAGGTTGTGTGCGCAAACAAGTCTGAATTAAGAAGAAGGGGAGCGAGCAGTAAACTACCCATTTGGGTATTGGCAAATCACAGCCATACTTCTTAGAGCGGGGTGGATCACCAGCACCTTAAGCTGCACAAGTATCTTAGTAAGATAGACACCGATTAAGAAACCGAGAAGTCTAGATTATGGAGACTCTCTAAGTTTTTCTCCGATTTCCTGTGTCTGTACTACTTCACTTTAGACCCGGCATATTGTATGTATCCTTCGCCCTTATTTTAAGTTCAGAGAATCCGCTTTCACCCTTTGGAGAAAACATGGTGGCCGGAGACAAGGTATGTAGATTAATAGAGTAGCTCTTACTTTTTGAATATATCATTGATCAAAACTTGGTTCTCATGGATGAAGTGTTTGAGTAGACAAAAGAAGAAGAAGAAGTTGCTACACGAAGTGAAAACCGGTGCTAAGAGCAGGATATTCTTATCTATGAGAGAGAACTGCTTGGCCCACGATGAGAGAGAACTGGTAGAGAAGTGCTAAAAGTAAGTGTAAGTTAACGAGCATGAACCTCCTCGTTGAGCAGCTGCCTGAGCTTTCTCTTTGTTTAGAATTGAAAGAGAAGTTTTTGGTAGTGGGGTGCGTGGTGTATTAAAAATGGATATAGACCCCAGACAAGAAAGCCTTTTCTTAAGCACAAATGCGATACTATTTTTAGCAAGCAATCTCTTCTACAATAGGCGGTCTGATCAATCCAAAATATTGAGGCTGGATTGAGATTTCTCTCTAAATCAAACCGGATTGGAATGTAGGTATAAACCAGCAGCAACCAATAGAGGAGTCAGCCAGTTATGATGCAGCAACAGGTAGACCACTCAGAGACTGAATACAGCTAACATTAGCAGCAAGTGCACCATCACTAACAGGAATCGTAATGGTCTCAAGCATGTGCTTCCTTTCTTCTTGAAGGACCTTGTTTTAAACTTTCTTAATGTCAGGAAGTAGAAGTACGGTTAAATAGATCGAGTATCAAGTATATTAGTGTGTAAGGGTTTCAATGCAGACTTTGATAGGGATCAAATGGCTCTTTCTGGAATTTACTTTTGAAAGCCATCAACCAGAGAACGAAGAATCACTGTGTCTGCCGCAAGAGCAAGAGAAGATAAAGGATTTATCTCCTTGAAGAGACCGAACTAGACTAGTGGCCGGATGGAAGGGATGGGACTAACTATGTTCCAAAGACTTGATCAACAACATCTGTTCCTTAACTCTCTGTATCTGCCCTTTTTTATATCAACATTCCGAATTGAGCTCTACTACCAGAGCCTTTCGATAGGAAGGAATGGAATCTTATCTTACACGAGAGGCCTCTTTCCAAGCCCTCCGTGCAATCTGAATAGGATTCAGAGTCTCCTTCATTCACTGCCAAGCTCTAGTAAATATCTGAGTGAGTAAGTTATGGATCTAGTTTATGAGAAGCTTAACTAGAAAAGCAAGCAGAAGGAATAGAAGAATGAAATGCAGAAATAGAGGAAGGGCGGGTAGCATTTTCAAATGCCAGTTTGAGTGAGACAGTTTCTGTCTGGCCCCCCACTTTTAGGTTGTTCTTCCATTCTGCCTTTGTCTTGCTCTAAGCTACCTGACTTCCTTCCTTTGTTCTTCCATTCTACTTTGTATGATTCTGATCATCAGTTCTTATCGATCCCATTTTAAGGACAAATCCTGATGTTGGTAAAATATACGTGTTGATCAAGGCCAAGGACAATGAAGCAGCCATGAAAAGATTGAAGAACGAGGTATGATGATTACTTCAGACTACTTTCTGTTCTTCATGAAAATGACCATATTTTCCGTCTGCAATACAGGTAGAAGATACTGAGTTGTTCAGATGTTTACAGGAAATCCATGGGAAAAACTACCACAACTTTGTATTAAGCAAGCAGGTTCCAGTCGTTGGTAATTTCAGGGAAGCCTACATTGGCATTGCTCCAGAGTTAGCCAAAGAGATCGCGGAAGAAGTGGATGTTATCGTAAACTCTGTAGCAAATACCACTTTTGATGAGAGGTTCGTGAAGCTATACTAGTCTTGCACCAAGGATTGCTTCCATTACTAAATGTGTAAGTTCACATTCCATAGCAATAAAAGTATTGCAACTTGCAGGTATGATGTAGCACTAGACATCAACACCGTGGGGCCATTCCGGATAATGAGTTTCGCGCAGCAGTTTCGAAGACTGAAACTCTTCTTGCAAGTATCAACAGGTCAGAATGCCAAATAAGAGTTTCTTGTGGTTGAAATCAAATGGTAACTCCCCACGGTCTAGAATCATCTTAAATCATCCACTTGTCATCTTAAATCAAGTGGAGTATTTGTCATCTTGTGGTCGATTGATTGGTCTATGAGTAGTCCGCATGAGTAGGTGGGTTAGGTGATTTTTGAATCCCATCTTCCTCCAGTATCTCATTGGCAGTCCCTCGTGAGTGCGGCACGCACCTTTTTCTTTGTTTCGGAGCGGGGCGCGTACTATTACCACTACGTTCCACACCATTTTCTGGCCTTCATGCCGAGTCTTCCTCCGCCGCCAACTCGATGTCGTCATAACCAATTTCAACCAAACCTCCATGCTCACTGGTACTTTGACGTCACTATAGGTAGGTCTCCGTGGGTCTTGGGCAAGACGACTTCGGTTCACACGTGGAAGTGCTTCGAAAGGCACCGGCTCCCAATGGTGAAATTCTTGCTGAAAGCACAGCTACGTGCTGGCACTCAATCAAGTAGTAGCGCTGGCACGTCACTTGGTGGCAATTTCTCCACCGCTCCACCGCTTGTGCAGGCCCCCGTCAATTCCTTTGAGTTTCGGTCTTGCGACCGTATTCCCCAGGCGGGGTGTTTCACGCGTTAGCTGGGCCCCTGATCCGCGTAGACCAAGGGCGAACACTCATCGTTTACGGCATGGACTACCAGGGTATCTAATCCTGTTCGCTCCCCATGCTTTCACACCCCAGCGTCGGTAGGGACCTAGAGAGCTGCCTTCGCTTTTGGCGTTCCTTCGTAGATCTACGGATTTCACCCCTACACACGAAATTCCACTCTCCTCTGTCTCACTCAAGTGAATTGGTTTCGAGAGCATTCCACCACTTTTTGGCGACTTTCACTTTCAACCCAATTCACCGCCTACATGCCCTTTACGCCCAGTCA
>NC_041392.1:166508341-166515758 GCF_002162155.2 Triticum dicoccoides
CATCCGAAAAGACCAGCTAAGCATCATTGGCTTGGTCAGCCTTTACCTGACCAACTACCTAATACTACGCAGGCTCATCAAACATCGCTTTTGAGCTTTCTTCAGGATTTGGCCCGAACTGTTCGGCAGATTCCCACGCGTTACGCACCCGTTCGCCTCTTTGTTCTCAACTATTCCGATTCCAGCAAACGGAGGCTGTTAGGTCAAAGCCGTAGCGCGCACCCTTTAGTTTTGAAGCAGGGCGAGACAACTTTAGCTAGGAGCCTCTTTTCCTTCTGCCCAGCTCCCCGAAAACAATGTTCGACTTGCATGTGTTAAGCATATAGCTAGCGTTCCTTCTGAGCCAGGATCAAACTCAGATTTTGACTATGATTAGGGGGGGACAAGATTCGAACCTGCAGTCTTCAGGTCATGAGCCTGATGAGTTGACCAATTCCTCTACCCTGCTTCTTCCCCTGATCTTTCTTTCCCTCTTCCCATAAACATTGATTCTCTCTCCTAACCACTCTTAAATATGTGAAATACACAGAATTGATCCAAAACTACAAGCAAGGGAATCAACTCTTATTGCCGTAAAGGAAAAATAACCCCTTTCCTTTATATATATATACAAGGAACAAGTAGCCTTCGCCACCTATTCCTGAATTAAGGGAACGCGAGAAAGATTTCTCTATGTCTATTCAAAACAAAACAAATGGACAACTGAATCCTATAAACGAAATTCTTTTGAGAAGAGCTTGCGCCTATGCTTCTATAAAAATCACCTATATGGAACGGATGCTTCTACTTGGTCATCATAGACCAGCAAATCCATTTGAGAGCTGTCTTTCTTTGATGGTAGTGTCCTTTCTTCACGCTCACCATCTCTGCAGAGCTTAACAAGATAATCCACGCCAACAACCAAAGCCAACAAGCCTTCGCTCAGAAGCTCTTTCTTCATCTAAGCTTTTAGTAACATTAGTTGTCATCAATAGGGTCGAACGCATTAACCAGTAGAAATCTTGCTTCAAGGTAGATTCTTACATGTTTGGAGTTTTGTCTGGATCCAGGTACCTCAACTATTGGCCTTACATGGCCTGACATGGGTATTCCCTCTTTCTAGTCCCACTCTTCTCCAACAGAGCTCCCTCACTGAGCGAGCATTCGGCATTCCTAGTATGCTCCACTCATTCTACGCTAAGCACCCAATCACGGGATCAGAATCACACTCTAGATCATATCTTTCACGAAAGAAAAGGACAGGCAGCCGCTGCTAAACCAAGATCTCCATCTCTTGACTCCGTCAATCAATCTTACCTTATAGGGCACAAAGGTATATTTACCATACGAGATGTGTGCACCTACTAAAGGGAATAGAAAGATCTTGGGCACAAATACTCCACTTTTCACGAAAGACATAGATTCACCAGTGATTGGTTGGACTAAATACTACATTTATTTGCTCAGAAGAAGGAAAGTTGGCAGTGAGAATGATTTCTCGTACGTAGTCTTTCCTAGGACCATTCCAATAGGATGCTCAGAGGTGGGTGGAGAAAAAGCTCAAAAGGCATACTTCCTGCACTTTTAGAGGATCTAAATCAGTCTTCATCCTTTCGCTTTTCAAAGCCCCTCGCAATAAATATGTAAATTCGTTTCATAGAAATTCAGAGATTTTCGATCTCCTCGAAAGAAAATGAGTTCGATCAGCAACACCGGTCTCCGCAGCACCAGGATAAAGACCTTTTTACCCATAACCTTTCTCTGCAGCATTGGAACCAAGATCGGGCTTGGCATAGTTACGAGGTTCCCGTTCTATTTAACTAACACTAACTGAAGCTAACCGGAAGCTTTCTTCTCATGCGACTCTTGGATCGAAAAGAGGCTGCTGGACTGGACCACGGCTGAAACTGCCAGGCACGGACTAAAAGCTTTTATCAGGGATTCCCGAGTCAAACGACTACCATACATAGCATAGAGCTGGAAGCTGCACTAGTGTACAGAGAAGACTGGATGTGAACACGGGCGGACATTGGCTATGTATGGGGCACTCACTAATCACTATTAGCAGGAAACAACTAGCAGAAAGAAAGATGAACGCACTTTCACTCCTTGCTCTTCAGCACGTACTCACACGAGGGACTCTCAAATCTCTATTTCAGACCATAATCTTTCGATCCCTTTACCGAAGTGATTGATAGCAGGGCTAAAAAATCATAGGGCTTCTTCTATTTTTAGTGTGAACTCACTTCTATTCTATATCAAGATAGGGGCTTCAGTACTTGGCTGACAGCCCGGTGGAAGACTTGGTTCTACCACACAAGGGCAGCTTTTCTAGTCCAGGATTATTTTCCTCATATGTAATTTCACCTCAATGTGGAAATGTCCGATCTTATTCCAAAATAGAAGGTCTTCATGAAGGTCTGTCTTGTTTCAGGAATATAGGTACTAAAGTTCAATAGCGGTAGGTACCAAGGAGAAGACGAGTCAGGGCCGATTGACAAGACTAGCTAGGCTGACCTTCCAGCCATACTCCATCCAATATCGAACGGAAGTGCTAAAGGTTTCATGTGATGCTGACCTCAATGAACCAGACCTCAAGAATTCGTTCATCCCTTCGCTCCAAGGATTGGTTGAGTACTTGGCCACATGCATGAGTAGGCCTGTTGCCGGATGTCCCATTAAAAAGGCAGGTCCCATATTTGAAATACAAAAATAAGATCAGATAGCGCTCAAGAGGTTTTTCTCCATACGAGAAATCCTTCACTCGCAGGGAATTCAAATAGATGTGTTGAAGATCATCAAAGAAAGGAAAAAGACTGAATTCGATCCATCTCCTCCCTTTTCTTTAAACCAAGAGCTACTCCTCCCTTTTCTTTTTTTATGTAATTTCAATACGATTTCATTTGTGTTCATGTTTTCAATTTAGAACCCCACGGAAGTGAATAGAAAAAAGAAAAATACCCCTGTGATACGCCTTCCTTTACTTATTTCTAGATTGATTGATGTTCAATGGAGGGAAACTTGCCATTCCTTCTTTCCTTTGAAATTGTACATTTTTTTGATTCTGAACTAATTGTATCCTTTTTGTTCCCATCGAGCTTTCTTGCCTAGTGACTAAGGATTTTCACAGTTGTTGTGTCTATAAAAGATTTTCTCATAAAACACTAACAGAAGTGTTAGAGGGATTCACTTTCGATAAGAATCGAAAAGCAAGTTCCCTATACTACCTTCTTTCCCTCCTCTGTTTCTGTCTTTAAGAGGCAGTGCATCCGGCAGGAGTCGAACCTACTTTTTGACCCATTTTGCCTTTCTAGGTTGGTGGGCGTTTTCACCATTCAACCATGGATGCTTTAGCGAGTGAACTAGGTTTTTATTTGAGAACGAACTAGGTTTTTAGTGGTATTCCTTCTCGATATTCTATTTCTTCCGTTAAGGGAGATTCGGGAAAAGATGGAATAGGAAGACGTGTTTCCAGAACGAACAAGATACGGGTAGAGAAGGGGAAGTTAGCAAAGTTAGACAAGATTGGAATGGGCATAGGAACATGTATTCATGTACCAGATCGGCTAATGCTCCCAGGTTGATGCGATGTATTCCACTAGTTGACTGGAGACTTTATTATTGGTATATCGATCGGTCCAGCACGGATTGAAATAGGAGCCGGTTCAACAAGAAGCTTTTGAAAACGCAGTGCACCCAGGTAAATAAGGAACAAGATGAATACAGAAGTTAAACGAGCATCCCACACCCGAAAGGTACCCCACATAGGCCTTCCCCGAAACCCCCCAGTCACTAACGTAAACAAAGTAGAAAAAGCACCAATTTCTGTACCGGTTCCGGAAGAGCGAAGAAAAAGGGGATGTTTTGTTAATGGGAACAAGGAACTGTTTATAGCTGTCACGATATAAATAACTATACTCATCTGAGCCGCAGGAACATGTACATACGAAATACGAGAATTTCCACCTTGTTGAAGATCTGTTGGTGCTACCCGAAGACTTAAATGAATAGCCATCGCTATTAAGAACAACCGAGATCCAATGAGAATTTGCGCGTAGCTTTTTGTGTTTGACCTAAAAAAATAAGGTTGTAATAACAAAACTGACATTTTATTTTCCTTGCCTTGCAAGTGGTGAACATTACTTTTCAGTGTACCAAGTTACGGATTGGTACAAGGTAGAACTTTCAGCTATGCACCTTAGGGGGAGAGCTGAAAGCTGGTACAACAGTTTCTTATTGAATAGGGGACAAGTATCTTGGCAAGAGTGAATTCAAGAGATTGTAGAGAGGTTTGAGGTAAGAAATGTGGTTGGTGTAGTTGATGAGTTTAATCACTTGAGGCAAAGAGGAAGCCTAGAAGAGTACAAGTGTGACGCCCCCGATTCAATCGTACACTAATCATGCACGCAAATGTGTACGATCAAGATCAGGGACTCACGGGAAGATATCACAACATAACTCTAAAAACATAAATAAGTCATACAAGCATCATAATACAAGCCAGGGGCCTCGAGGGCTCGAATACAAGTGCTCGATCATAGACGAGTCAGCGGAAGCAACAACATCTGAGTACAGACATAAGTTAAACAAGTTTGCCTTAAGAAGGCTAGCACAAACTGGGATACAGATCGAAAGAGGCGCAGGCCTCCTGCCTGGGATCCTCCTAACTACTCCTGGTCATCGTCGGCGGGCTGCACGTAGTAGTAGGCACCTCCGATGTAGTAGGGGTCGTCGTCGACGGTGGCGTCTGGCTCCAGGGCTCCAGAATCTGGTTGCGACAACCAGAAAGAAAGGAAAGGGGGAAAAAGGGGGGAGAAAGCAACCGTGAGTACTCATCCAAAGTACTCGCAAGCAAGGATCTACACTACATATGCATGGATATATGTGTAAAGGGCCATATCAGTGGACTGAACTGCAGAATGCCAGAATAAGGGGGGGATAGCTAGTCTTATCGAAGACTATGCTTCTGGTCACCTCCGTCTTGCAACAGGTAGAAGAGGGTAGGTTGAAGTCCTCCAAGTAGCATCACATAGCAATAATCCTACCCGGCGATTCCCTCCTCGTATCCCTGAGAGAGAGCGACCACCGGTTGTATCTGGCACTTGGAAGGGTGTGTTTTATTAAGTATCCGGTTCTAGTTGTCATAAGGTCAAGGTACAACTCCAAGTCGTCCTGTTACCGAAGATCACGGCTATTCGAATAGATTAACTTCCCTGCAGGGGTGCACCAACTTACCCAACACGCTTGATCCCATTTGGCCGGACACACTTTCCCGGGTCATGCCCGGCCGCGAAAGATCAACACGTCGCAGCCCCACCTAGGCTCAACAGAGAGGCCAGCACGCCGGTCTAAACCTAAGCGCACAGGGGTCTGGGCCCATCGCCCTGAGCACACCTGCATGTTGCGTACGCGGCCGGAAGCAGAACTAGCCCCCTTAATACAAGAGCAGGCTTACGTTCCAATCCGGCGCGCGCCACTCAGTCGCTGGCGTCACGAAGTGCTTCGGCTGATACCACATCGCCGAGTGCCCATATCTTTCCCACGTAGTTGGTTAGTGCGTATAGGCTCGTAGCCAACTCAGATCAAATACCAAGATCTCGTTAAGCGTGTTAAGTATCCGCGAATGCCGAACAGGGCCAGGCCCACCTCTCTCCTAGGCGGTCTCAACCTGCCCTGTCGCTCCGCCACAAAGATCCACTCGCGGGTGCTCCACCAGCCGACCCGTCTTTAGTCACCACATGTATCATGTATAAGTATATAGTATATACCCGAGATCACCTCCCGAGTGATCTCGGCCCAATAGTATAGCACGGCAGACGGACAAGAATGTAGGGCCACAGATGAAAATACTAGCATCCTATACTAAGCATATAGGATTGCAGGTAAGCTAACAACAGTAGTAACAAGGACAGGCTATGCATCAGGATAGGTATAACGGAAAGCAGTAACATGCTACACTACTCTAATGCAAGCAGTATAGAGTAGAATAGGCGATATCTGGTGATCAAGGGGGGGGGGGGCTTGCCTGGTTGCTCTGGCAAGAGAGAGGGGTCGTCAACTCCGTAGTCGAACTGGGCAGCAGCAGCGTCGGTCTCGTAGTCTACCGGAGAGAAGAGGGGGAAGAAACAATAAATATAATGCAAACATAAGCATGGCGGTGCATGACAAGACAAGTAATGGTGCTAGGGGTGCCCTAGCGTGGTATGAGGTGGTACCGGTTAAGGGGGGAAACATCCGGGAAAATATCCCCGGTGTTTCGTGTTTTCGGGCAGAGGAGTCGGAGGGGGGAAAGTTGCGGGTTCGATAGGCTAGGGGGTGTGGCGGACGAACGGGTTGCGTATCCGGGATCGTCTCGTCGTTCTGAGCATCTTTCATGTTGAAAATATTTTAATCCGAGTTACGGATTAAAAGATATGATTTTCTAAAGATTTTATTAATTTCTGGAATTTAATTAATTATTTAATTAATTCGAAAAATGGATTTATGACGTCAGCATGATGTCATGCTGACATCAGCAGTCAGCAGAGTTGACTTGGTCAACCTGACATGTGGTTCCAGTGGGACCCACCTGTCATTCTCTGTTTAGGTTAATTACAGATTAGTTAATTTAATTACTATTTAATTAACCTAACTAGTTAATTAAATTAATTAAACTGGATTAATTAACTTAATTAATTCATTAGATAATTAATTTTATTAAATCATTTTTATTTTTATTTATTATTTATATTTTTAATTCCTTTTTTTTAATAAAACGTTATGGGGCGTGGGCCCCTCTGGTCAGTGGCACAGGGGGCCATAGCGGGTATGAGGGCGCTGGGCGCTGGGCGCAAGCAGGGCAGGGACCGATCGGGCACCCGCACAGAAGGAGGCGAGGCCATGGCCGGTGGCGGCCCCATGGCAGGTGACCACCGCGGCGGCGACGGAGGAGCACCGGAGCGCTGCGGTGGCGGACCGGCATAAGGCCGGTGGCCAGGGACTGCGGGCGCGCGAGCCGATGGCCAGGCGCCGGCACGAGCGCGAGGGGGCGCGGGTGGGGGGAGCGGGGTCGTCGACGCGGTGAGCGCGGGCCGGGACAGAACATAGAGGAGGGGAGGTGCTCACGGGGAGGGGCGCGTAGGGTCTAGGCAGTGGGGGTTGAGGAGGACGTCGGGGACGACGCGTCGTGGAGGAAGCCGACCGGCGAGGAGGTCCGGCGAGGCGGCGTTGTCGACGCGGCGGAGCGGTCCTCGGGTGGCGGCGGTGGCGACGGCGCGGCATCGGGGCTCGGGGCGCCGCGGGGTTGAGCCCCCGCTCCAGATCGGGGGTGGAGGGGCCGGGGCGGCACACGGACGGGAGGAGAAGGAGGGGCGATGACGGGCGGCGGCGAGGTGGCCTCGGCCGGTGAAGCCACCGGGCGGTGACCGGCGATGGTGCTCAGGGCGAGGGGCGTTGTTGC
>NC_041392.1:166516355-166523855 GCF_002162155.2 Triticum dicoccoides
TGGGGGCGAGAGGAGAGGTGGGGATCGTGCGGGTGAGTGGGGGAGGGGGTTAGGGTTTCGTCGAGGGAGTCGGGCCATATAGGCCAGGGAGGGGTGCTGGGAATGGGCCGGCCTGACTGGTGACCAGGTTGGCCGGCTGGGCCACGAAGCCCACTGGGGAAGGGGGGGTTTCTGTTTTCTTTTCTTGTTTTTTTATTTATAGTTCCTGTTTTCATATTAGTTTTACTTTATTTTTAGTTTTATAAAATATACCACTAGCCCCTAAATTAGTATTTATAAATACTCTATTGCCACATGAATTTCTCCTACCTAATAAAATAGTTTAATGTTTTAATAATTATAAAATGCATTTAATTATTTGTTTAAGCCATTGTTTTATTTAGTTTAGTGCTTTTAATTATTTTATAAAAATGTGATCCTCCACCATAATTACCTAAGCATTATTTGCCACCTCTAGAACATTTTAATTTTAATGTTTGAAAACTTTACCGTTTGACTTGATTTTGAATCTTGAATTCGAACGAGATTGAATCATCGTGAGATTTACAACAGTAAGAGTGGTGATGTGGCATCATTAGCAGAGGTTACTGTAGCTTGATTATCCGGGCGTCACAACAAGTCACACACAATTGGCAGAATTGAGGGCTGCCATGTTGAGGTGCAATCCCTATTACGATGACAACCTTTTTCAACAAAGTTTTCTTGGGGGTAAGGGTATTGTAAATAGAGATAGATGTTTCATCCGGCTCTAAGAAACAATTCGGCAACCCCGCTCTTCCCTTTGCCTCTTCCTCATCTATTTTTGAAACTTGATTCAGTTGAGTTTGAAGCAAGGATCTAATCAGATAACGCTTTGTTCTCCAATGAATGGAGGTGGAATAATTTCTTGAGATAGAGAAAGCTACATCTCGACTTTATTTAAACGAAAGAAAAAGGTTAGTCCTGCTCCTAGACTTCCAATTCCAAGTAGTAGTAACGGAAAGGAACAGGTTTAGGAGAACTTTTTTTATGTCTTTCTTATAGCGATCGCTGAAAGTCAGTCAATGCCCTGGCTTCAATGAATGAAGACCGATGGGCTACGAAGTGGAGATGATGTCGTCGTGTCATTGCTCGTGATGTCTTCACCGGGATTTGACTTACCAATGTGAAAGGTACCGTGCCAGTGGTTCTATCATTTAGATAGAGAGTGATCTTTCCTTCTTGTCGAAGAAAGATATGACGTTGGGAAGGGAAAGGGAGTAGAAACGTTTTCGTAGCCTTGGGACGAAGGGCTGAGAGTTCCGTGATCCAGTTCTTTGAGCATACATAGGTTGAGGATGGAACTCCTATAGCAATCGATGTGGAAAAAGGCAACAGCCGAGAATACAAAGCAGAAAAAGCGAGTGAGATCTTGACTTTCTATTATCATACAACATAGAAGTATTTAATCAAATCAGAAAGAGCCCTGGGATTTGACAGCTGGAAGTCGTTCAATGACTCAATATTTAGTAATCAAATCATGCGTTTGTTAGATCATTTAGTGAGAAATAAAACGAGAATAAAGAGAGAGTCCTCACCTCAATATCGACAACAATGACCTGGCAAGTGAAGTAAAGTAAAAGCAAAGTAGAGCCCGGTTGATGTCAAACGTTTTCAAATCTTACCCACCATATCCATTCATGCACGTTACTAGATGAAAAGTAAAAAATAAAGCAATGATGGTTTTTATCAGAGCCACTTTACAACCGGTTTAGCAACTTCTTCATGCCCCTACGAATGAAATATTTGGAGTTTGACAACTGGTTGACACCGGTTGATACTCGAATGAATATGGCCGCTGGCGGAGAAAGCTCGAAGTGCTTCCCTTCATTCGCTTCGCGGGAGTCGCACACAGCACATAGCTGGAAGTCAGAGGGCCCGTACTACCTGCCTAACCCTTTGCTCCCAGGGACCGTAGAACGGAAAGCGCCTTCTAAACAACTCGGGAGAAGGGAAGGGGCCTATGTATTTGCATGACCCCTGTGGATTTGACCCTACCTACACCCGGAGCCAATCCCCTAGCGGTCCTGCCACCACGCGCGCAGAACAGGAGCTCGTGTGGAACCTTGGATTTCTGGCGTAACAGAGGTGGAAGGTATCGAAATATTATGGCCGCATAACATAGTATATACGCTAAGGTCGGCCAAAATATGGACACCCGAAGGGCCCGGCGCGCACAATCCTATCCTATCCGAGCCCGTCATTGCATGCACTTCGGACAACCGCCCGTAGCATCATAAGGAGCACCTCCCTTTCGAGGTACCCAAATGGAACGGTCTTTATTTGTGTTGTTGGTTGGTCTTTCTCAACGTGGTCTATAGCACGAAAAACCATTCTTTACAAGATAGGGCCGTTCACATGAAAGAAAATACAAAATCCATTCTTCATGGTCAGGCGCATTTCTCCAAATCCTCCAGGATCACAAGTGGAACGCTAAGCAAGGGTGGGGAGGCTGTGAGCTCCGCATTGAACAGAAAGAAGCAAGCAGGGGGTGTTGCCGTAGCGCGCCAAAGAGCAAGCGTAGGCAACCAAGTGTGTGATGTGGCGGGGAAGCCTAAAAGAAGCCTTTGGGAGGCAGTGTGGTGACGCCTGTTTGGCGCGTGGGAATTAACTAATCTAATGATATATTAGTAACTACCTGTGGGTCCGCACACCACTCCTTATGTTCAGCTAAAAAGCCTTCCGGGTCGAATTTATTAAGAAATAATCCAAGATTAGAATGCCAATGTGAATTTAGGTTCAAAAGGATCAATAGCACATGACGAAGTTCAAGTGTCTTCTCTTCAAGAGAATAGAGCATAATTGTAGGATTATATGGATATTAGTGCTTTTATTCAGTTCCCGAGGCACTCTTCAATGATTGAGGAGATTCCCGAGGTAGTCTTAGTGCTATCGTTAGGATCACCAGCCTACTGTACCCCTTATTCTGGCTTAGCCTTGCTTAAACAGAAGAGGCTTGGTTAGCATCCTTTCTATCAGGTGCTGTTCTTTGCTACCAACAATTCTTTAAGTACGTGGTGAAGTAAATAATAGTGCACTTGCTAACAGTAGAACCCCCAAGAAATATCACAGTATAGGCCGATATCTTTGTGCAATGTCATTTACAAGCTATGCTCCAAAGTCTTGGCAAATAGGCTGAGAGAAGTACTGGATGAGATCATTTCCGAGGACCTATTAAATAGGGGTGCTTTTTCTACGAATATAATCAATTCCATAATGCTATCCGCTTTGACGAAGCAAATCAGATGATGGGCGATCTACGCCTTGAAAAGGAGAAGAAGTGGTTCTCGATACTGAGCAAAAAGTCACTTTCGATGCAGAAAGTAGGAAACCAAGGAAGCAGGCATTGGCAAAGAGTGAATCTTTATCCGATCCTATAATGGCTCAATCTGATCCAACAACGGTACTTCCAAAGGCTCCTCGTCTAAGAAAAATCATAGTTGTATTGGCAAGGCATGAAAGGGATTTTCTAATGCTATCCGAAGATGAATCGGAATACGGAACCGAAAGCCGTAGCCTAGAACCTTTAGCTTGAGCGGAAGGGGAGGAAACCGACTATTTGAACTGGCGGTTGGGTGGATACCCTAGTGCTTATTGCTTTGTCGGAGCAGGGGCGGAGAGGGATTCATTAGTTTGACAACACAAGGGTGTCATGTGGAGAAAGAGAATTGAACTATTCTCCGGGTACTGGTACCGCTTAAGCCCAAGCAAGTGAAGAAATCATGTAAGATGGACTTGATTTACTTTCCTTTCCAAGACCTATACCATATGGTTTGGGTATACCACTATCACCTATCAAAATGAAACACTAACCTGCCCACGACCCCCTATACCGGATACCTTTGCTTTAAAACCAATGACTAGTAGAGGATTTTGAGGAACAACAGCAAAGGGAAGTAGGGATGGGCTTTCCTCAGATTAGTATTCGGATTTCGCTGGTCTTGCCAATGGTTGTTATTCAAAAGAAGGGTTCGTACCGGCAAAGAAGAATATATTTTCTAGTTGTAGCTTTCAAGGAGAAGAAGGATTGAATCAAAGGGACGAGCAAAGGAAAAGCAATGGCATGCTTCAGCGTATAAAGCTAAGAACGAGAATAGCCTACTGCCTCCACTCGGAAAAGGCAAAGGTATCCAGTATAGGATATCGATGAATGGAGGACAAGGAAAGCAGGCAAGGTGAACCTCCTTTGCCAAAGCCCTTTTGAAATACCTTCTTTTTGAACCTTTAGAAAATACCTGCTAGCTATCCCTAGTTTTGTTTAACCGGCTTTCCCCCTTTGCTTGCCAACCAACCGAGAACCAACTTCCTTGTTTTCTTATCCTTGCTTCCGGGTCTTTCCAGTTTTGCAATCCTATCTTTTCAACTATCTGTATCCTCGGCAACCCCTAGACCGGTACCTGCTTCCTTCTTTATTTTCCTTGCTTCCAGAAATACCTACCTTCAAAAGCAAAACCTACTTCCTTTACCAACAAGGGCACGGCTTCCGAAACCCCCTCTCCTCGGCCCGAGATAGCGATAGACGTACGAATTCAATCAATGGCGATAATGTCATCCCCTTTCCTTAGATATAAAAGAATCATTCTGAGCGAGTACATAAGAAGCGACCCGCTTTTTCATCGGTTCCGGGGGAAGACCAAAGATCTTGCGCGACCGGTCCGCCAAAAAAACTAAAAAGAGAAAGAGAGGTATGCACTGTGAAGGAAGCCCTCTGACCCACTCTTCCTTCCCCTACCTACCCATAAGGTAAGTAGGGGCCTCGGCATCTCTATTTCCTGAGAAACCTACTAAAACTACTTCGAGAAACCTACCAATTCGAGAAACAATACAAACCTACCAAAAAAAATAATTAATTACTAGCCCCCCCCCTTTTGGGTGGCTTCCACTGCTTGTGCGAGTGAGAAATGATATTTCGGATATCCTTAGGCTCCAAGATCTCGAGCAGAGAAAAGTCCCGGGGGAACGTGCGTACCATGAATAGGATCTCCCCAGGTTCCAGGAATGAAAGAAGTGAGTCTATCTTGCACCTTAAACCAGGGAAATCCTTATATTCAGAGCACAAAATCCACTTTTGAAAGGTTTCTTTGTAATTGTCAGGCGGTCCCCCCGCCCCGGAGGAGAAGCTTCTTCTATGGCTATGGCCATTCAATCTTGTGAACTAATCGAGACCGAAATTGGATAAAGAGATACAAAAGGAGAGGAATACCCAATCGATGAAAGAACATGAAACCCTTCTGTTTCTATAGAGGTATGGGAAACGGTTGGGGGCAATAAAGTAGGTGAAGTGGTTGGATTTTGCGAGCTGTTCCAACCACTGCTGGATGTGATTCCAAGAGCCGAACGAGAATGAATACCACACAGAAGAGTCAAGACCGGGCTCCCTAATAGAATGTTTAACTGATCCATTCCGGATCGATCGAATTGGTACGAAAGTTGTAACATGGGAAAAGCACAGAAAACACGACTTATTTGAATAACCCGGTGACCTACCAATTGTAGAAGTAGGATTTTTGGCAAGCAATAAGCACTTATATAATACAATTCGAGTGTACCAGATTCTTTATCATTTCGAGGAAAAGGTTCGGGAGGAAAGGGAAACAACAAAGGGATCCGAATCAAACCTAAATGGGAATGACATGAAAAATCTTTTTCAAAACCTATCATTAAGGGCGTGACAACGATATACGAGAGGAATAAAAAAACTCGTGATTGGTGTGGAGGGGAAGATCTGCTTATGAAATTGTTCAAGAAAGAGTCGTCTCATTTCCTTACTTTTGTGTTCTTTTGAATTCATTCACTTCGACGGCTGGCGCTACGCTAGCTTTGCATGATTAGCTCCGACAGAACAGGTACTACATTTCCTTAGTTGGATCCGCTCTTTCTCTCTCGTGCAGTTGTTGCTTCCGGCTATTTATTCAGTCGTCAGTCAGCATTGATCCGGGTAGGTAGTCAGTCTCTCTCTTTTTGCCCATCCTTCTCTATCTATGAAATTCCTAATTCAGGGAGTTCACTTTCCAATATCTAAATGTTCATGCAAAGCAACAAACGAAATGCAAGAACTGTCACGCAGAAGTCACACAGTATGCTGATCGTTCTGAAATGATAAAAAGTATGGGATTTCATAAGAGATTCATACATAGAGATCTAAACTCATGGAAGGGCCCGGCCAGCAAACGATATCTCTTACATCCAAAGGACCATGCCAATCAAAGATGAACCATTCACCGAGCCGAGTATGTGCAAGACAAGACACGGCTAGATAAGTCAAATAGAAGATATTGCTTTTACACGAGCAACTCTTTTATTCATGTGGGTACAACCCACTTTTCCTTTGATGAAATGCGAACACAAACTTCAGGCATCCAAGAAAGAAGTCAAGATCGAAATTGAAGCATTGTCGTTGGGTCGAAGATCAATTCATATCGACAAGACTTTCCATTCATCTTTTTGTTGATATTTGGATTCCGTTTTCAAATAAAGTCATCTTGTAGTTAGAAATCACCTTTAGAATCATCAGCCTCTGTCCCTACACTGACTCGCTTATCCGGGATCGATCCTCACTACGGTCCTTCATTTCGAAACGAGGATAGGTCTCTCGCGGAACGAGGTGTAGATTGAGAAGAAAGATGAGCGTATGGTCCATACTCACTCGGGTTCAAACTTATTTTGCAGGGAAAAATGGGTACATGCCTGTAGATCTTCTTCTCACAGCGAGCACTTGATTACGGAGCCTGATTCTTTATATTATTTATGGATTATTATAGAATCTATCTTTTTCTGCAAATCATAGTGGGAATCCTATTACCGATACCTAAACGTTTTCTTTGTCGAAACAGAAAGGAGGGAAATTGGATAACCGACGACACGAGTTTCCCGTTCAACGTTCCGCTTCGCTCCACTGTTAGATAGGCAATTCAATAGTTACCAACGAAAGGAGTTCCCCTTCTCTTGGCCAATTGACGTTCTGCTTCAATAAGTCATGACCTTCACTCTCCTCAAGTGAGGAGGGCATATTGTTTAACCAACGAAAGCCTCACTAGTTCCTTCTTCCCATTCACTATTCCCGTAGCCTGATACGAGTTATTTAGTTCGTGTCTCCTTGTTCTTGGGAAGAACCGAAGGTTCATTTGCGGCACTCGTAGATATAGTTGTATTTCAGACCCTCTTCTTTCCCTAAAAAGCTAATAAATCAAAACAAGAGAAAAGCAGAAGCGAAAGCTCGAGTCGAAGAGTGGAGGTTGCTCGGTAACTCGAGTCGATCAGTCCCATTCATTCTTGCCCGAAACAAGTGGGCTATTCATTCCGGTGCCACCTTTGTTCAATCGAGTCCATGTTCTCTATTTCCCAAAACCCATTCGTTCACCGACCCGTGGACCAGAGGTTTAAAGCTTGGAATTGAGCTTTCTAGCTTTCTTTAGTACAATCTTTTTGCGAGAGCAACCCCGGGTTCGTTCCTAAGACTACACTCACAGCTTTCTCTGTTCA
>NC_041392.1:166528855-166536355 GCF_002162155.2 Triticum dicoccoides
GTCCACGGAGAAACCACCCCAAAGCCAAGTCACTATGGTATCTCCTACTACTAGTATGGCGCTAGCTAAGCTTGTAATTACCGTTGCTCCCCAAAAGCTCATCTGACCCCAAGGTGGTACGTATCCTATAAAAGCTGTCACAATCATTAATATGAATAAGACAACTCCGAGACACCGAACAAATTCCCTAGGACTGCTATAACTCGCATGATATAGACCACGAAAAATATGAAGGTGAACCACAATGAGAAACATACTTGCCCCATTAGCATGCATATAACGGAGCAACCAGCCCCCTTCAACATCTCTCATAATGTGTTCTACGCTGTTGAAAGCTAGATCCACATGAGGTGTGTGATGCATAGCTAAAAAAACGCCAGTCACTATCTGAATGACTAAACAAATACCTGCTAATGAACTGAACCCCCACCAATAACTAAGATTGCTCGGGGTTGGATAATCTATCAAATGCTGGTTAAGTGTGGAGTATATAGGTTGTTTAAGAAGAGAGAATCGTTGGTTCCTTATAGTCATTTCTCTTTTCTATCGTTACAACTCATCTTCCCCCTTATTTACCCCCTTGCCTTGATGGAAATTGGCTTCACTGCGCCCTGAATAATCAAAAAGCTGCATGAGAAGATTCATCCCATTTTGGCGAGAGGGAGGCAGCGAATCACCTGGGCTACGGATTTGTCGGTTAGTTGATTCTCGAAATAAGGTCATTCGAAAAAAAACTGCCGGTTTCTTAAGGCTTCAAACGAACGACTAGTTATTGAGAAACCCATGAAATCCAAGTCTATTTTTGACCTTTCATGAAGAAGTTTTGCCTGCGCGCAAACTACCTAGCCCTTTTCAAAAGAACGTCGATTTCCATCTCAACAAAGAAAGAACTCAAAATAAATGAAAGCAATATTGTTGTCCTATTACTCTTTTTTCCTTGTGGAGCTTTGGAAAGGAGAGAATTTGAATAAACTAACTCTCAGAAACTCTTATTGGATGAGAGAGAGTCAATATGATATTGGCGTGGGTTCTACCAACTAAACGAATCAGTTTTGGATTGGATAAACAGCGTATAATGATAGACGCTTCTTCGGCACACATGGAGACATACATCCCGTAGCTGACCCCTGAATTCAAGGATACTGTCCGCTTTGTTACTAACTGATAGAAACCCCTTAATACAACGTTCATTTTTCATAAATGTCATAAGGTAGGTAGACCCGGTCTTGCGCTCGTCCGATTAAGTGGCACATTGTGCTAAGTGCTCGAACCGTTGGCTGATCTCAGCTGTATCGCCTCATACAAATTAGTTAAGCGAGAAAACAAACGGCTACATAGGAGCTCTATGGTGGACCACCAGCAGGAAGATCGAATGGCTTAGCGCATCCTGCGTCTACTGGACCTGACTTCGTAGGATACTCGATAGACTAGTCGAATGGCAATGGCCTAGTGGTTGTATCGGCTTGCCGATTCCTATTGAGAATACGAGAGTGACAAATGAGATGGAGATCTTGGCTATCATCAAACCATCCTCCCTCCGCTTATCTCTTTCCTTTCTATATGATAAGTCTACTCGCGCCTCAAGGGCCGGTCATTTACGCACTCCACTGCATGAACATCATTCCCAACTAGATCTGTATGGATTCCGTTGTCTCCTTTTCGATTCCCGACTCTAGCTCACAGGTATCCATAAGAGCGACCAGCCCTGAATGCTTAAACCTATCAATCCTCTCCTAAATTTCTTTCTTTTTGTCGTTGGGCAAGGAGCAATCCATTCAGCACTTTCCGATGGGGACCAAAAGCCACTGGGCTACCAAGAAGTCAGATTCAGTTCAGTCTCGTTTTCAAGATCCAGTTCAGTGTTTGGGGATGGCTTGGTCCAAGCCCACATCCATAGTAGATGGACTTGAGCAGGAAAGTATGCCACCTACTGATATGATTGATTATGACGATTATGATATGGACTGGACGGTTGTGCAACCGATTGTACTGACTCGCTTACCCCCGAGAACACCTAAGACATGGGGGTTATTTATGCGAGTAAGCCTAGCAAGGACCAAGATCTCGATCTAGCCTAGTTGGGGCTTTAGAGTCACATGACACAGTACCAAGAACGGGAGAACCAGTAACAATTGATACGGATTTCCAACCAACAGATCTTCTTACCTTTGGACCGGAACGTTTAGCTGTTTCCTAATCGGTCTATAGCTTGGTTTGAAATGAGGGAGCCATACCATGTGGTTGAAGCAGAGTACCGTTTTGCAGTGGATAGGGCACTATCTCTATTCGTAGCAGCATTGCGTATTGCTCTCACTAGGAAAGGGGGACATAACCCCTACTATAGAGCAGGAATGAGCTCGGCTGCTTCTCCCCCACACTTCTTTATTTCTCTGTGCCCCTATTTAGTTAGTACTTTCGAGTTAAGAGCGAGAAAACGAACTATTTCATTTAATAAAAAAAGTGCAACGGCTGTAGAGTGAAAAGGCCATGAGGATGGCTACGGATTTGAAGCTCCTTTATCTACCATAGATAGAATGGAAGAGTTTTTTCTCACTGCACTGATCCACCAAGGCTAGGGATATCCAATGGGATGGAGCTATTTCCCTTGGCACCTTAGAGTCCTCAGACGATGAACAGAGCACTAGATGCCCTAATCTACTCCTATGCTAAGTGTCTTTGTTTGGTTTGATTTCTTGTGAAAGCGGCTAGCCCCATCACTAAAGCATGCCTGTTCCATATGAAAGGTGATGTAGGTAGGGCTGGTAGGGCAAGTAAGAAATAGGTGAGACTCGCTAATGAAACTAGCCTTCAGCCTTAGATTTCTAAGTTCTGTTTCCACCATTACTAGTGTTTCCTTGCTTTTCATAATAGAAAAAGATCAACTAAACTAAAACAGAGATTATCGTAGAGATTGGCAGGACTGGGTATTATTTTGGGTGATGAAATGGATAGAATTTCTTGAAACATAACTCACTTCACTTATAATTGAATTTGGAAAAGGGAGACTAGCTGCTGCAATAAATCAAGAAGAAAGCAGGCGCAAAAGAGAAGCTCAATGAGAGAGATTCTATGGTCGGGGCTGATCGATCGCTCCTTAAAAGGGAGTTAACTGCTTTGAACCATACATGAAACTTATCTCATAGAGTGAGCTAGCCCCAGATAGCAAAGGATAGCTATTGACTTATTGGGAAACCCGCCTCCAATACATGCTTATCCCAGACCCCCTATTCCTTCATTTTAGGTTTTCATGGCCGATTCAATAACATAGTTCGCACACCTCTTTTCAATTCTCTAGAGATAGTTGTCATTTATCTCTTCTTCCGGGTCCCTCCTATTTGGTTGGAAGTTTCCTGCTCCAGTTGGGAAAGCAAGGGCCCTAGTTTCGTTATTGAGTCTCGTTATGGTCGAATATGAATGAATCCTGGAATGGAATAAAAACATGAGTAAAATGCATCGTAGTCCCTCAATCGAACAGTCAACTAGTTCATATCTAACCTTATGTATTCTTTTCCCGCACCTTAGCTTCAAATAATTGAATGAATGAGTGCTATTTCAGAGTTCAAGTTTAGGTATTAGCTCGCTACAGTTTAGTCAGTAGTTCTGTCCCTTTGTTCGGTGAACTAGTTCTGGATATAAGCATTAGAATGAGAGTGGCTACGTATTCGGATTACTTGACTCGCTTTCCTATTTCCGAATCCCTTCTTGCTCGATTCTATAATGAAAAACAGACCTTGTGCCATGGATTTGATGAAGCTTGAAAGGACTCCCCTTGTTAGAAGCCAAAGATAAGAAGCATGCGGGTGACAACCCCAATCCTTATATATCAATCCAATTACCGGAGGAACGAAGAACTAAGTTTGCCTGACGCCCGAAAACAACTTGTTTGTTTTGGTGGAAGAGGAAGAAATAGAGAAAGATCGCCGCTTTTCAAAGTAGAGCGAGTGAGGGAGCTATACCCGGGACTCAATCAACATATGCCAAGTGTTCCGTAATCTATGGGCAGCACTCCGTAGGAATGTTACAGTCTAGGCATGTCGTAGTAGTCATTAGGCAGAAAGAGGAGAAACTTAACATGTCTTATTCCGAATTCCTGCGGTTGTCATTATGTTCCAGCAAGGAAATAGTTATTCTTTCATTCCGAGCATTCGACTAACGGCACAGATTTCTAGTGCTATAACAGAAACTGCCCTTAACGCGCAAATGAAAGCCCTCACAACACTCTTTACCTGCAACTGCTCCCGCTTATGGTAGTAGATAACAGGTGGTGGACATGTATCTGCAACCTCTGATGCTGGTAGATTGACTGTTTTATATGGACTGGAAAAAAACGGAGGGTAGTGCTTGAGAATGCTACTCTATTCCTGGAATTAGCCATCCCCTTCTTTGACTATTCGACCTGCTCCTCGAAGCAAGGAAGGGAATGAAGATGGCATTGAATGCCCTTTCTGCAAGAAGGATAGGAGTTGGCTTACCGCATCTACCTTCTCATCGCGGGATAAGGGCTGGGGCGTTAACTTAAGTACTAAAGCTGCTGGAGCGGCTGCCTTCGTTGATTCCCCACGAAGGAATCGGAATATCGCTACTTCCCCTTACTGCCCTAAGCGGGGGAGATGGATTAAAAACCTTGTGTGAAGGAAAGGCTGTCAAAGTCGTTGACCATTAATCTGGTTGAAGGACAAATGGACAGTGAATCAACGGAATCGAGTTGTTCTAAGGATTCGGATTCGGCAGTCGAGACATCTATATCTATGGAATTTCAAAAGAGAGAAAAGGATCCGAATCCGACCCGAGGACGAGCTCAAACCTTAGGGTTTGAAAAGAAGAAGTAAAGCTCTCGTTTACTTCAATCAAAAAAGGTAGGTCATAACACAGATTGAATTAGACCTTACTCAATCACTCATCGCTGGAAAAAGTAGAGCGATTTCCTCGCAAAAAAGCACGAGCGAGATATTCTTCCTTAACAGGGATCTCAATTGCGGGAAGAAGTACAAAGGGCAAAGGCAGAAGTGGAAGGGTCAAACTCCTCTATCGGGGAAAGACAGGAAGGATCAAAGTGTAAAATCACTTGTTTGAAACCTCTATAAAATAGAAATGGCTATTAGAAGTTGTATTTTCGGTGGTCAAAAGGGAAGGAATCAGAAAAGAGGGAAGCGCTCTCAAGGTAGAATCAGTTCCAGGCAAGTATGTCCATTGAAAGGAAAGAGTCCCTAAACAGACAGGTTTTCAGCAAATAAGACGGGTCCTGGTCTTCGGCAACAAAATAAGCCGAAGCGAGAGCTCGATCAAAGAACCTTTATAGATCCTCATCATCCTCAGGTTCTGGATACACAGCGAGAATGGAATCTTCCTGTTCGAATGGAAGATTTTCGAAAGAGAGGGGAGAAATCAATCACATGCGTGAGCGGATTGACCTATTATATAATAAGTAACGGCTGAAAAAGCTATTCTTAGTAGATCCATTTGTCAAGGCGCGGAAAGCCGTGTTCCTTCTCAGCTCACGCTTTCCCGATTGATTTGAAAGACCCTACACACCACCGTATCCTTGGCTTTCTTCCCACTTTCAAAGAACTTGCTATCATTCTTTCGATTCTATCTCCTCGCTTTAGGTCTTATGCTTCTTATTAAAGGGGTTATGCCACTCCGAGTCCATCAGTGTTGAAGGAATGGACAAAGACAGGCAAAGAAAAAGTACTGATTAACCTACCGATAGAGAGCAGAGCTAGAGACAAGATGCCTAGGACCTGGAGGAGATCCATAAGAACCAAGTCGTGGAGAAGATAGCATCAGACTGGAGATAATAAACCTAACTCTCCGTGCTTTAATCGAGAATGGATACAGGGTCGTCGATCGAAACCTTTATTAGGGGGTAGACCTACCTTGTTTTGTTGACTTATTGCTTTCCAGCAAAGCGTGTCGGCCCTATCTCTAAAGCACCAAACTTCCACATTTTAGGAGATGCCCTATCTTCCCTTAAAGAGCGAGCTTATTGAATAGAGCTGTCACTCCTTACCTTACCTAAGACCCCTTCGGGATATCTTTTGAAAACCTTTTCTCTGAAAAGAAAAGATGTTTGCGATCCCTTGCCCGCTCGATTAAAGAAAGTGGGATCTGGCCTTGCATTTTTTAGATAGGGCTCCCTCACGGCATTCTTGCTCTTGCATTTGAACGTCGAATCAGGATTCCATCTAGAGAAAGGTTCCGAATGGAACTAGTGAATGTGTATGCCGAACGTAGGCAGGTATACCTGACCTTTGATATTAAGCTATGATCTCTCTTCTCTCTCTTGAAGTTCCCACAAAGCGACTCTGAACCTAAGACCGGGTTGTGGGATGTCTTTTGATATTCTAAACTAAGAAAAACGCAATTGGATTTCTTTTTATATCCCTATGATAGGAAATGAAAGAAAAGTTCGAGCTTAAGCCGATTCCATTGCGGAAAGAAAAGAGGCTCTCCCATTCCCACCTGATACATCAAAAGCAATTGACTAGTAAGGGGAACCAACCAGTCGAATTCGATTGATTATGTCACTCCGCATTACTAGAAAAGGGCAGCAGCTTTCTACTAAAATGGGCTTTGGCACTCCTTCCGCTATTACTCGAAATAATAATAATAGTGAAAGGGCAGTCGAATTTGTGACTACGTCAAAGGCTCGTTTCACTCGAATTTAAAGGTTGTAACTCCTACTTATTTCTATTACTTAAAGCTTGCCCATGGTTGCTTTCTTCCCATTCTTCCGGTTAAAACGCTTGGTCCACCCATGCTTTTCCTCTCCATTTTTCATATGGAAAGGGAAAGCAGTGCCAACTTATTGGAATTCTGCATGCATATTTCCCAACCTTCATTCCTGCTATTCCAGGCTCTAGTGGTCAGTCATAAACCTATTGCCCGCTCCGCTTTCCCATTCCTATTGCTTTCGGTATCTGAATCTTCCTGAATTCAAGTAGAGAATACCAGGGCTTTCTTCTTCTTTGATTTTCCTTGGGGCAGAGGATAAAAAAATGGATTTCCGACATAGCACCTGCGGCATTAGGATTCTAAGATTTAGGAGGGGAAGGCTGAGGAGAGGGATCACATGCATTGAAGCAATCTCAAGATTCAGAAACGATCAAAATAATGGTACGGGGAGAAGAAAGAGAGGAGAGTCACGAAAATAGGGTAAACGCAAAGAGACGATGAAAAGCAATCAGAGAGGAGAGGGAAGAATGACAATGGAAATCATAAAGCTCAGCGAGGAGCACATTACTATGAATAATAATGGAGAGGGACATTAAAGGGGAAAACTGAGCAAAGAGATATAAAAATATATTAGAAAAGCTTTTCACTTCTACTTTGTTTTCTTGTTTAGATTCATTACTTTAGTGATTGAACATGGGCAGATACCTATAAGGACCCCATTTCATTGACCTTCGCCCTTTTATATCCCTCGTTAAGATATGTTATCCGGACCAACTCCCACGTAGAAAACCAAGAGCAGTGAGTTACAAAACCAAGAGCAGTGAG
>NC_041392.1:166541355-166549459 GCF_002162155.2 Triticum dicoccoides
TTCTCAATGCCCGGGCATCCATCCAATGCATGATTTTCGATAGCATCGAACATGAGCGGACACCCACACAATCTCGATTTGACACAGCAACACTTTCCACCTCTCTTCCTTCCCTTGGATTAAATAGGAAATCCTCACTTTTCCAAGACAGAAGAGAAGCAAGCAACGGATTGAGCAACTATCGCGAAAGCCGTTGCGCGTTAACACATCCGTTTTCTTGCTTGATTTTATATGATTTTTTGAGCAACTAGCGCGAAAGCTGTTGCGCGTTAGCGCATCCGTTTTCTTGCTTGATTTTTATACAATTTTCTAAAGTGATCTGTCCAACTAAGTGGAAAAGGACACTAGAGTGTGGCTACACGTGGTATAGGGCTGCTCGTCCTGCCTGGTGTTGAGAAATGACATCCAATCTTTCGGTACCTATCATATATTCTAGGTGGATAAACTGATTTTTGATCAGCATCAATGGGAGATCTGATGTTTTAGAATGACCTTCCCCCGATCAGAGAAGGGGCTTGGTCTGGAACGGATTGAGACGGAAAGCGGTAATCAATCTCCGCGTGGTGGAACACTTGTTGGAGAAGGGTAAGCGCCTCCATGTCGTAGGGGTGGGTAGGCCAATAGAAGACTAGGGAACATAGCCTAGCCACTCAGTTCTGCCCCGAGCCATGTCTATTTAGTGTCAGCGAACACATACCACTATCTATATATAGGTTTTTCTTTTTCGTAGAGGTGGTCGCTTAGGTCCTTGGACCCTTCCTTCATGAAGCTTGAGGAAGCACTCACTTTTCTATCCACGTCATTCTTGGTTCTGCACTTAGTCTTGAACCTGTGTTGGTTTGGGATGTCAATCTCATTCATCAGTGGTGTGTGCCGCGTACTATGATTGCTTTCTTCCTGCTGTCAAATCCCAGTCTATCTTTCACTGAGCTTCCTTCGCTTGGAATTCAAAGTCCAAAAAAAGAAAGAAAGCATACTTTGAGGTATGAATGATCAAATGTCTACGGGTGTCATTGAATATCATGGGGTATGAACTTCTAAGGTCATGGCGTAGGGTATTGGATAGGCTGGTCCGCTGGTCGAAGTCATTGCAGGGTGTGCTACGGACAGCTATTGTTCCTGGGCATTTCCTTTCTCTCATCATCACGCCAACATACACAAGGCTTGCCTTCACAGGGCCCCACCTTGACTTGCCATCATGGCTACACTCTTTTCATAAAAGCAACTCTTCTTAAGAAGACCCCTTGGTCCGCACAATGAAGTTCCTCCATAGAGAACCCAACTGCATAGCACCATCGCAAAGGTTTATTCGTAACTCGATTAGTCTCACTCAAGAGAACTCATCTACACGGAGGGTCTTTTAAGTGCCAGTTGTACCCGCACAGAAGTTTTGCGCCCTCAACTACACGAGGATGCCCCCTGCAGTAGCATCACAACTTTTCTCACCATGGACAACTCGCTAGTCTTCTTGCATCAGCCACACCTAATTACAAATGACCTTGGCCTCTCCATGCTCGTCATTTACATTTAAACTGCACACCCCCTTGTTGAGGTCTTACTCCAAAGGTACGGCCTCTAGCACGTGACCATTCCTCACTCAAGTCATCGACACCCTCATCGATGTACGTGTTGAAAGAAGAAATTCCACTATCTCTCAAACGAAATGAGGTTTTTGAACTCCTATATAACAGAGTTTCATTGATGCCAAAGGGGGTTTGCCTTAAACGATTGGAACCAGAATAAAAAAGAATGAAAGAGTCAATCTATCTTAGTCAAGGCGCTCGCTCTGCCACAAAGGGAGGCACTAGCAAAATATAAATAGAAAAGAGATGTTTCCAATTAAACCATAGATGTCCACTTCATACTTATAGTATTCTATTTCGGCTTGCTTGGGTTCATTCAAGGCATTTTTGAATCCCACCTACTCTAGTTGGAGCAAAAGTCCCTGTGGATAGAATAAAAACCGTTTTTATCTAGGAAGAGCGCCTTTGGAAACCCACTGCTGAAGCCGAATAGGCAGTTAAAGCTAGAATGATGGGGGGCAATCCTGCAGTATGGCTTTAGTGCGTAGATTCTCAGGCAGGCTCATCGACTAGTGGAGGAGGGACACTTTACTTATTATCAGAACAGAAAAGAGATGTATGTATACTTTTGGAAGGGGGATCAAACTAGTTATGTTGACAGTCATGAACTCCTATAGAAGCAGATGTTCGAGGTCTGGTCCAAAGATACCATGCTTGCTTAAGCCAATCCATAGGTTCAAGCGAAAGAACACTTATTCACAGCAATATCTAGACCTGATGAAGATGACTGCTAGTCAAATACCTAAATCCTTTGGAATTCATTAGTAAACTCTTTTCAGAGTCATTAAAAACGACAACACCACGTAGGGCAGCGTCCACGCGAACTAGCCTCTTCCTTAGCAAGTTAGTGGGAGAACGCCATCGGTCAAGAGAAATGGAATCCGTTGTTAAGTGGGTACCGGACCCGGTAGAATTGGCATCACTTCCTTCACTCCACAGAGGACTCGGGATAAGATCGTTCCCAAGCAGAAGGAAAAGCTTTCGAACTAGGAGTCATAACGAACTCATGAAGCTATCCTTCTTCTATTGCTACTTTCAGAGAGAGAGAATAGGTCGTACGAAAGGGGACCCACCTTGAGAAGGGTGTCCCATTGCGGAGTAGTTAAACGAGTATTTTGGTATACCACTTGTGCACCTAAACCTATGCTTAAGCTTACTAGAACTTCAACCTCAAGTTCATTAACATCAATGCGTCTCATCTTCTTGAACCTATTCTATGGATAAATGGGCACCATCTTTCTCCTAAGGGCAACTATCCATCCCTTTTTCTTTCAAGAATGCGGGTATCGTAGTAGCAAAGCAAGTGAAATATGCCAAAGGGAACCGCTCGGATATAGACGGTAAGGAAAAACGTCGGCTAAAGAACAGAACTATTCTATTGTATTGATGGCCCCGAAAGAAAGTGGATCTGTGAGTGGAGGCCATCCATCCCTTTCTGATGAAACCTTTGTTGTCCTAGCTTGAATTGAAGGTTTGGCTAAGGATGGGGATCCGGTGTCTTCATCTATACCATCAAAGAAGAAGGCTTGCCAAGAATGGACGAAGGTATGATTCTAGGAAATCTAGATTTGAAAGAAGGAAGCACCCGAGGAGCAATCAAACGGACATTTCTATGAGTGAACTCGCTAAAGCTGAAGATCCACCATCCAATTTAGGCATTAGGCAGAACTCTCTCAATCCAGGAACTAGCTCCTATCTCGATGATTCCATTTCTCTTTTTCAGAGTTAGCTTCTTTCCTATGGTAAAGAGTACTCTTGTTTCCTAGTCGAGGGATAATCAAGTCATTTCGAAAGGGGATTTATCCGTTCCCCTAGCCATCAAGCAACTGCGAGAAACACCGCGCCCGTGCCCCCGTCACTCGTTGGAGCAGCCGTGCGTGGCGTACCAATTTTTTATCTGGTGGATCTTGTCTGTTCTTTCGAAAGTGTTTCTACAAACGAGTGAGGTAAACCCATCTCGGTCGAATAATTCGTATCTTTAGACCATTCAGAGCTGTTTGCATTAAGTGTTGGGATTTAGTTTGTTGTCATTACCCTCAACTTCATTGCTGTCCACCTCTTGCCGTGTTATTGGCTAGAGAAAGACAACCGATTGTACTACTACAGTGTTGAGTACCCCAGTTGCTCCGCGGGTGATTATGCCCTAAATTCTTAGGAGTGGTGGAACGGATTGCTCCTATCTAGGGTTTCCTAGCTTGCTTTCCTAGATTTAGCTTTATCTATCTTTCCGAGATGACCAACTGCTCTTTCTTGCCAATCTACTTTAGATTTATTAATACTTTCATTGCGGGACCTATCCCCGAACAACCATTTCTTTTCTTCCACGGTTTCTTTAGTTTCTTCTTGATTTGATTGAAGTTTAGGGAATTGGATGGACTGGTGTCTTTGGATATTATCCGTCCTACTTATGATCTTCCAATTGAACACACTAGTATTTTATGGATTCTTTCCCCGGTAGTGTAGTCGTCTCCAAAAGGGATGATACATATTTATCTGTCCTAGGATGCGCCGTTCGTGATAAGCTTATCCGCTTCCTTTCGCCGGTAGTGTGAATCTTCTCGAAAGCGCACAGCATAGTCCAGTCAGTGTAGCTAGGGCATCATGAACAGATTCCTCAAGAGGAAGGTAGGGCCATATCTATCCAAGAAGAAAGACTTGGTAAACAATTATGCTACTTGACCAATGGATACATTATAGATCTCATGGCTGGCTACTATTCAATCCTGGCATTGGGGATCAGGAACGGGGTAAAGTACGGACTGTGGCTAAGGATAGGGATCCGGTTGTGCCGTGTCAGCCCCGGGAATCGGCGAACTACGCTACACAGTCAGATACCTAAGCGAACGGATAAGGGAAAGCCTGCTATATTATATATAGTAATCACCTGCCAAAAGGAAAGCCCGACCGATAATAATAATAGGTCTATGCGCCGAACAAGCAACGGTATATTAGAGATAGTAAGGAGTTGTATACACGGGGGTATGCATTCATGTCACGCTTTCTGTGTGATAAGAGGTTGCTAGCTAGCAAGTATAGAAACAGGAGATATGCGTAGTTAATAGAAGCAAGGGAATATGCGTGAGTTGATTTGAGAGTTTTTTTTAGTTGCCACCGAAAAAGCAATTTCATCTCAAGGGAAAATGCATTGCATTTTCAAGGGATTGCCAAGCTAGGCTAGGGATCGTCCGCGGGTATCAGGAATATCGTATTTATCTCTTCTAATCTAGATCCCACTTCCCTCCACTTCTTGCCTCACGCCCGTCCTGACTCCACATTAACGACTGTCCTTCCACCCAATTCCCCGCAGCCTTGCATCACATCTCCAACCCTTGCCTCCACGCGATCTTCCACAATCGTAGCCCCCACCTCTGAAGCTTGCCCCCGACGAACCTGTCTGCACCTGAGGGCCCGCGCTTACATCATTGGCATCACATGATTAAACATCAGCACGCGCACTTCCCTCCGTTTTCGATGCCGACAGGGGGCTGCTAGGGGGTGTAAAGTTTCGTTTCGGTTGTGTCAGACGACATGCAGGGGGCAATGGCTGCCAACGGAATCTATAATAATTCGATACTAGGTCAACTGTACCATCAGACTTGTAAGAACATGTAAAATGTACCACACGAGGTTGTACCAGCTGTGTGCAGTCCTCCGACATGGGTTAAGTGTCCTGCATAGATCTTCCCCTCTCTCCCAAAGAAGAGATGTTCGCTTCATAGCCTTCTCTTCCGAGATAAACCCTACAAAGGATCCTAATCGTGCTAGCCTTTCATGGACTCTTCTTGGATTTCCTTTCAGCTGCGCCCAGCACCTCTCTAGTTTCTCTATGAGATGGAGATGGCTCATTCTCTAGTTTTCCTATGAGATATAAGTAAGTTTCTATCGTACTTTGAAGTTCAGGAAGGAGTTATTAATTAAGACGAAGAAGAACTGGGTTGGGATATGCCTTTCCCATAACAATAGAAAGAATCCAATCCAATATACACTACACTATCACTATAGAGTTTTCCCCTACCTATGAAAAGTGAGATGAGAGCTTTGTGCTAATAATTTATTATAAAGGTGTACCTATCGACCCCAGGTAATTAATGCCCTATCCTTCTACTTAAAAAACGTTACGTTAGACTTGACCAACTGTTAATACCAATCCGGCAGCAATAACTACTACTAATGCATATTCATATCCCACTAGTCGACTTAGCAGACTCTGACCTAGCCAGTCTATTTGTTGACAACAGACCAGTACTATCCATCAATGACACAAAGACCATAGACGACCTCTATTTCGTGGAAGAACTCCTTCTCATATGATGCAGGGCAATAAGACCAACTGCCCGCCCTACCTAGTGAGAAGAAAGCTTATAAATATAAGCATAAACGAATTCCTAGCCGAGCCCTATACTTACCTGCTTGTACGGTCAATGCCCTAGTAGACATCAACTTGTTCATAAACTCCAGCCTTATCTATGCTGCTTTACCCAACCCAGGTGACCTACTTTCTCAGATGAGAGATTCGGCGGAATAGTAGGAAGTCCCTGTGGAGAACTAGAAGACAAAACGAATATAGCGGAACAAGCAATGAATGACCTAGCCTAGGTAGTCCTATGTTTGACCAATGCTGCCTTGTATGTCTTGATCCAAGATTTATCAGCAAAAAAAGACATGGGATTATTGATCAATTCACCATCCTCTTCATCTGAGTGTGCTTCCACTTTATTGTTTGTGGCATGTGCATTATGCAACAAGTAGATTCCTGATAAATGAACCTTCTCCACCCCTTTCCTATCCAACGCGGAGCGGCAGAACTACTCGTCTGCAAAGTGGGAAAGCTCCCTCCCTCCTACCTAGGTGTACCTCTTCATTGGAGCAAACCATCCAGCAACTTCTTACATTTAGAATTCCCTTCTAAGCTGGCTATAACCATCCTTATTGACCAGAAAGGAATTGAGAAATGGGATGCTATAACTAGACCATAGACAGCGTTTCCACATTCACTTTTGAACTTAGGGAAACAGTGAAAGAAGCCCTCATACCCACTCCTCTTTCCCCACCAAACCAACAAGTAGTAGGTTGGTGGGCCTCGGTATCTCTATTTGCTAAGATGGATACCTACACCACTCAATAGTTCCAATTCATTTTTTATCCCATAGGAAAGAAAATGCTTCAAGCAATTTTGTCCTTTCCTCCTCCGTCATACGACGGTCTTCACAACCTTCCACCGGAGGCTTTTCTCTATTTTCCTCCTCTTTAGCCATTGCTTCTTGAATCATATCTTTGATCTTCTTTAGGGGCAATTTAAATATGTTCGCATCCCGCGGGAAGCGGAAAGCCAGAAAGAGAATTTCCTCCATTTTAAGAATCGAAAGGAGTTTATCCAGATTTTGTACCAAACCCGGGAAAAACCCTAAATGTTGTCTTAAAAAATCTATATAAGCAGGGTTATAGGAATCCTGAGATTCCCCTCCCTCCGCTTTGGAGGAGAAGCTTCTTCTATGGCTATGGCCAAAAGGAGAAATATTCCTGTTCATTATATTCCTCCTAGAATCCAAGGCATTTCGTCGGAATACATCCTGTCTTTTCACCCTTGTAGTCCTATGCATAGTAAGTACTATAGCCCCAATCATAGCTACTAATAAAATCAGACTAGAAACCAAAAACCAGACGGAATAGTAGGTATAAAGCAAATTGCCCAATGTTTCCAAATTAGTCCAACTTCGTACCTTTCCGGCATAAACCGTATATCTCAGAGAGGTCGTATTTCTGTGGGTTGGTAGTAATGGAATGGTTTCATTATCTAAAATGAAGAACATTTCCCACCAAAAGATCAGTCCAATAATACCAGTCACTGGTAAATAGCGCAATACTTCTTCGTGAATCTCCGCTATTTGAATATTGAACATCATAACCACGAATAGGAATGAAATGACAATAGCTCCTATATGAACTACTGGGGAGATCATAGTGGAGAAGTCAAGACCTAAAAAAATAAGTAAACCAGAAGTGTCGCAAAAGACTAGGATGGGAAACAAAACAGAATGTACCGGATTTTTAGCACGTACAACCATCAAACCAGAGACCAAAGCAGGGCTCGACAAAACAGAAAGTATGATGGTATGTCGTCCTCCCTTGAAATGGAACTTGAATGCTGGAGCAAGAAGATGCATTCAAGTCGATCTATTACAGCCAGCGCGGTTGTTCGTATTTCATTTGCTTCTTCCAAGCCGACGCTCTTCTTATAAAAGAAAGCACTCACTGAATTACTTACTGAATCTCGTCTTTCTCTCAACGCCGAGAATTTTTTACGTGTCTGGGTCGATCAGAGGTTCGGCTTGCTTCTCCCCCACCCTCGCCTATGAAATGGATAACCCTTGCTGCCATAGCAGCGGGATTTTAAGGGCTTCTGTTGAAGCGGAATAGGAGGAAGCCATGCATTCTTTCAAGAATCTCCAACCCCCCCCCCCCCTTTACCTTCTCTTTCTATTCTATAAAAAGGCGAACATCTAATCTAGGCCCGGTCGCCT